>NW_006299705.1:15967634-15972131 GCF_000327345.1 Myotis davidii
TCGGAGATCCTTTGTAGGTAACTTTATATCTCTCTCTCTCTCTCTCTCTCTCACTCTGCTTTTAAGATTCTTACTTTGTCATTGGTTGTTGCCAATTTAATTATAATGTGCCTTGGCATCGGTCTTTTGGGGTTCATTTTATTTGGGACTCTGTGATCTTCTTGGACTTGTATAAATTTTTTCTTCCCTATATCAGGGAAGTTTTCTGTCATTATTTCTTCAAACAGGTTTTCTATTCCTTGCTCAGTTTCCCCTCCTTCTGGCACCCCTATTATGCTGATGTTTTGTTTCATGTCGTCCCAAAGTTCCTTTAGGCTCTCCTCCTGTTTTTTAAGTTTTTTATCTAGATGCTGCTCTGCCTGGGTATTTTTCCTACCTTGTCTTCTAGCTCACTGATGCGGTCCTCCACTTCTTCTATTCTACTGTTGATGCTTTTTATTGAGTTCTTTATCGATGGATGTCATTTTTCATTTCTTCTTGGTTTATCATTTCCTCTTGGTTCTTACACATATTGTTAAATTTGTCTTCCAACCTTTTCAGCGACCTTATGACCATTTCTCTGAATTCTTTCTCTGACATGTTGCTTGCCTTCATTTTGTTTACTTCCTTTTCTGGTGATGTCTCTTTTTCTTTCGTATGCGGGCTGTATCTTTGTCTCCCCATGATTGCTCCTCTCTGGGTGTCTGGTTATGTAGCTCTTTGTCTCCTGCATTGACTTTCTCTAGGCGATATTTGACTTTTCCCTGAGAAGGTGCAGGGCTCGTCTGCATCGCGTATTCGCTGTGCTTGAGACCCTGTGTTTGTGGGTTTACAGCTGGTCCCTGGGTGTTGTGGTTGTAGGGTCCTGGGAAGTGTCATCTGAGTTCTTTCTGGTTGAAGATAAGGCTAGGCTTCTGATCACAGCCACTCTCCCCTTCAAGATGGCATAGTCTCTGCCGAAATTTGACATTTTTAAGTGTAAAAATATCTATGATGTTAATACCTTCAGCAAATTTGACATACGAAGTTTTGAAGCTTGTTGTCAATACAACAAAATAGCATAAATATCAAATGGTATCTATATCAACATATGTGTAACTCCATCTTTTAAAAAAAAATCCACATTATTAACTGGTACACCTAGTAAACTACTAGCTAGCATGCATTTAATGCATTCTTTCAGCAAATGTTTATTGAATATTTACTGGGAGCCAGGCACTGTGCTACACTTCACGGATAAGAAGATAAATATAACAAATAGTTTTTTTCACTTTTGAAGGTGACTGGTATGAAAATACAATTCTAACACAATAGCGTTAGCCTAGCACGGTAGAGGATATGAGGATATATGCTTTATGTAGCTGACATCTTTCTAATTTCCAAATCTGTTTCTTCCTTCACTATCATTGCCTTTATTTTAAAAGCCCTAAATGCTTCTTATGTAAAAGTATTGTAATACCTGCTTTATTGACCTTGATTTCACTTTTTCCTCTTAATTTATATTCAAAGTACCCCAGTAAGCTCTTTCCAAAGAAATCTTTGACATAAGAGTAGATGGTCAGTTTTAAGCCTTAACCTCAGTGCTTAATTTAATGCCTGAAACATAAAAAGTGCTTAATAAATGTTTGGGTGAATTAATTGAATCTACAGGAAATGAAAGTTGGACAGCTTAAAGTATATTTTTTGATAAACAGTAATATCTAGATTTTGATTCAGAATAATTGGGTTTGATGAGGGTTGGGGAAAAGAACCTAGAGAAGTGGTATGAATACAGGTGAGCGGGGTGATATTAGTCTACTTTTTAATATATTTGAAATCTTTTATAATGTACTTTTTTTTAAGAAAGGATACTATAGTACCCATCTCTGGCAATTTTCAGATACACTGAGTAACTGATTGTGGGCATGGAGGATCTTGTAGAAAAGATTTGAATATTAAATGAATTGTCAAATTTAATACCTCCTAAGAACCTTCCTAACCTGAGAATGTGGTATTCAAACAGAAATTGAGGAAGGTAGAGATAGAAGGACAAAGTTACAAGTATATCGTTAATATAATTGATAATAAAGTTAGATAAAATTATAGTAAATAGTTGCCTAGAACTCTATTTCTTTTAGATCTATAGTCCTGAGTAATATTATATTCTCTTTGAAAAACTACTGTAGAACTCTGTTGTCCAATCCAGAAACCACTGTCTTATGTAACTATTTAATTAAGATCAGATAATTAAAAATTTAAGTCCTTCATTGCACAATTTACAGTTCAGTAAAACATGTCCATCATCACAGAACATTCTGTTGGACAGGCCAGAAAGAAAATAAATGCTAAATTTTTGGAACTCTAAAAACTAGCCATAAAATAATCTTCATTTTACTAAATAATGAAAAATAAAATTCTCTTGAGTAAGAGGGGGATTATGGAGAGTATTATATATTGAGAGTATAGCTGGTCATCTGAATCAAAAGGGTTTAATGAAATTCATTATTTTTTATTCTTTATCAGTGATATAAAGAGTACAGAGGGAGAGTACCAGATGATTATTAAACATTACTATCATTGAAAAAGAAATTAGACCTGTATTATTAAAAATGTAATATTATGAAATACTTGACATGATTTAATTTTTTAAAGGAAGAAAATAGTAATAAATTTTACTGATATTGCTTTATATTTTGTTGAAGCAAATTTTATTACAATTCCAGTAATACTCTAAAAAATACTGTGTCCTCAAATTACTCAATAAATTGTTTGTATTTTTATTGGGTTCATGTTTTTCAGGTCTTGCCTTTTCAATGAAAATTTTTGTCATCAGATTTCAGAAAATATTACTGGCTCTAAGGTACTCTACCTGACACTGCTCAAATTTTTCTTCAATTTAGCTGAAAGTGAAGTACGACAACTGAGTCAAAAGTAAGTTTTAATCACACAAAAACACACTGCTTTTTTTATATTTACATTGTTTTACATACCATTTTTATAATCATTTATATACATATTTTTATTTATTTTTATATTTTTTATTGATTTCAGAGAGGAAAGGAGAGGGATAGAGAGACAGAAACATAAATGATGAAAAAGAATCATTGATCAGTTGCCTCCTACATGGTCCCTACTGGGGATTGAGCCCTCAACCTGGGCATGTGCCCTTGGCCAGAATCAAATCCAGGACCCTTTGGTCCCCAGGCTGACACTCTACCCACTGAGCCAAACTGGCTAGGGCTATGTACTTATTTTTTAAAAATCACCTAGTTTTCCAATTTGAAGTACATTTATTTTTAAAACGTATTTCTAGACACAGTCCTTAAGTGGCAATAGAGGTCTTTTTTTGTATCCTTAGTTCAGATTTTAATTTTTCACCAGCTTATACATTTGGGTTTGTGAGAGTGTTTTTATTTTTCATAATTTATATACTTTTGAATTTTAAGTAACTGAATGCTTAAGTAAAAAGCTGTATTTTAGGTTTTAACACTGAATCTGTAATAATCATAAGTTTTGTGTATGCTCTTAAAGTTAGATTACTGTGTGTACTTGTTGGTGGTTATGTTGAACTCAGGACATTTTTTTATATGTTATCCTTTATTAAAACTACTAGAGGCCCGGTGCATGAAATTTGTGCACTGGGGGCGGGGGTTGGGTAGGGATCCCCTCAGCCCAGCATATGCCCTCTCAGTCTAGGACCCCACGAGAGATGTCTGCCTGCTGGCTTAGGCCCGCTCCCCACCAGCAGTCGGACATCCCTCTCACAGTCCAGGAGCCCTCATTCCTTATTGCCCGCCCTCCTGCTCACTGCTCCTTACTGCTAGGGTCGCTGCTTCTCTGCGCTGCTGCGGAAGTGGAAGAGGCTCCCGCCACCGCTGTTGCACTCACTAGCCATGAGCCTCTCTTCTGGCTGAGTGGCACTCCCCCTGTGGGAGCGCACTGAGTACCAGGGGGAAGCTCCTGACTTGAAAGTCTGCCCCCTGGTGGTCAGTTCACATTATAGTGAACGGTCATTCTGGTTCTTGTGCCATAATGGCCGCTTAGGCTTTTGTTATAAAGATAAATTTTATGTATTATGACCTTTCTCTATTCAGAAATTGCTAGAACTTTTAAAATATATTTTTATTGTTGATAGTATTACAGATATCTCCCTTTTCCTCCCTTCCTCTTAGCCCCTAGCTAGAATTTTTTTTGTCTACTGACAAGATACTGTGTCTAATAACTATAGTGATCATACTGACCATCCTATCTAATAAAAGAGAAACATGGTAATTAGCCGTACATCCACTACCCTTCCCATTGGCTAATCAGGGTGATATGCAAATTAACTGTCAGCTAAGATGGCGGCCGGCAGCCAGGCAGCTTGAAGGGAACATGAGGCTTGCTTGCTTCAGTGATGGAGGAAACCAAGATCCCCACCTGCCACGGCCCACGGCTGAGTTCTGAAAGCAACAGCTCCAAAAGCAACAAAGTTTCAATTATAGAAGCCAAACAAACCCCAGATACATGTTTTCAGCCAGCTGAGGTCTCATAGCTGGA
>NW_006299705.1:15972650-15979911 GCF_000327345.1 Myotis davidii
ACGGGGGGTGGAGCCACAACCTCACCATCGACCCTGCCTTGAGTGTGACAGGGGGCGGTGCCCCAACCCCCCAATCGGCCCTACACTGAGCATGACTGGGGGTGGCATCTTAACCTCCCAAATCGCCCTGCTCTGTGCATGATGGGGGCAGTGCCCCAACTCCCCAATTGGCCCTGCTCTGAGCCCGACCAGGGGCTGCACCTAGGGATTGGGCCTGCCCTCTGCCACTCAGGAGCAGGCCTAAGTCAGCACGTCGTTATCTCCTGAGGGGTCCCAGACTGCGAGAGGGCACAGGCCGGGCTGAGGGACCCCCCTTCCCCCCCGAGTGCACAAATTTTTGTGCACCGGGCCTCTAGTTTATAAAGAGCCAGGGTCCATAAAGTCCACAAGGACCAAGGCTCAACTGAACACTGGAAGCCATGGCAACCCAGCACCGACTGCAGCCAGTGGTGCCAGCATAGCGATCCAGCACTGACTGCTGAGGGGCCTGCAGATCTGCCCCAGAGAGAGGCCTGCAGAGAGAGAGGCAGGGTCTGATCCCCAGCCTCCGTGGAAGCTGTTGATCAGCTGTTGCCTCTCTGTTTCTCTCCCGGCCTCGCAGGCTGCTGATCAGCCTCTCCTCTTTGATCAGGCCCAGAGATAGGCCCAAAGACACTGACTGGTATAGAAACCGACCAATCAGAACCTAATTTGGGTGACCTGTGAAGGCAGAACCTAAGGTGGGGGCTGAGGAGGGGTTTTAAGGGCAACAGCTGTTTGGTTTAAGGTGTAAGAAAGTGGTTCAATTTTTTCATGATCAGTTTAGTAGTATAGTGTATATGGCTAGCTATCAGTCCAAATATAAGGATTATGTGTTTTTGTCTGCCACAAGCATCTCCTTCTGCTGAAAAAGGCTCCCCCCCACCCCATTTAAGCAATCCTATCCTATATAATCTATCTATACTACTAAAAGGGTAATATGCTATTTAGTCCGGGTTGACCAGCCATCTTCTGGACATCTGACTTCCTTCCAGACAAAGCCATGGTGTTGAGGGCTGAGGCTGAGGCAGAAGCAGTTAGAGGCGATCAGGCCGGCACGGGAGGGCAGTTGGGCAATATCAGTCTGGTAGGGGAGGGCAGTTTAGGCAACCAGGCCAGCAGAGGAGGGCAGTTGAGGGCGAGATCAGGCCAGCAGGGGCGGGCATTAGGGGTGGTGAGGCAGGCAGAGGCAGTTAAAAGCGATCAGCCCGACAGGGGAGGGTAGTTAGGGACGACATCAGGCCAGCAGGGGAGGGCTTTTGGGGGCAACCAAGGTGGCAGGGGATGGCAGGGGCGATCAGGCAGGCAGGCAGGTGAGTGGTTAGAAGCCAGCAGTCCCAGATTGCAAGAGGGATGTCCCCAATTAGAGAGGGTGCAGGCTGGGCTAAGGGGACCCTCCTCCCCCATGCATGAATTTCGTGCACCAGGCCACTAGTAAATACATAATTCTTCTTCATATTTTCATTAGGTTGTGTGACTGACATAATTCTTATTCATATTCTCATTAGGTTGTGTGACTGCTCAGATTCTCAGAGTCTGAAAATAACGGGAAAGGCAATTCTCCTTGAAATCTTCTGGTCAGGAATTGAGACCTCTGGGCTTTTGACCAGACCAGTATATATGCTTTTGGAGTGGACTATATATTCTCACAAGGAAAAATGCAAGTCTAATGATGTAAGTAGGATTAACTTATAAATGAATAATTGTTTATGAAAAAAAGTACATCTTTGAATGGTACATGTTTTTCTTCTCTTTATTCTTTCAATTACTTGAGTATATTAAAATGAACCAAATATATCATTGTTTTCTATTTAGTTTGTCTAATTTTAAGGTAAAAGATTTTGGAGACATGTTTCTTTGTCATCTCACATTTGGATGCAGGAGCTAGGGACAGTTATTTGATTTTTAATAAGAAATCTATAGTTACTTGGCATTCTAGATTTTTTACTTTTATACATTTCTATTCCCAAGAAACCTGTAATTCTTATAAATTTTTTGTGTGTGTTAATAAAAATTCCTACTTGTTTTTAAAACTACCTTTCTGGATATTAAGTTATTTCCTGAACTATCTCTTTGTAGGTAGATTTTGCCTGTCATTAGAAATTTAATATAGAGTGATTTTAGTGAAGGATAGTTGGAAAGGTTAAATATAGTAAAATATGTAAAGTGCATGGCAACATATTGTGTCACAATTTGGGTGCATTATAAAAGTTGCTTTCTCCTATTCAAAATGATCTCTGCCTTTGGGACTTAACGTACTTTTTCGTGTGTTATATCATTAATTTCTGCTCATATATATTTTTTTATTCTTTTACTGTCTCTTGTACTTGAATGTTTGGATTTTTCTTTTCATTTTATTCTTTTTTTGTTGTAATTGATAATCCTCACCTGAGGATATTTTCCCGTTGATTTTGTTTGTTTTAGAGATAGTGGGGAAGGGAGGGGGAGAGACAGAGAGAGAAACATCAATGTGAGAGAGACACACCAATTGGTTGCCTCCTGCACATGCCCCCACCAGGACCTGGGATCAAGCTTGCAAACTAGTTATGTGCCCTTGAATGGAATTGAACTCAGGACCCTTTGGTCCACAGGCCGATGCTCTATCAACTGAGCCAAACTGGCTAGGGCTCATTTTACATACACAATGTAAATTGCCCTTGGAGTACATTTTGATATCCGTTCCATAGGTTTTGATACTTTAGGCTGCTTTTATTTTTTTTTTCAAAGTAGTTTTTACTTTCAATAATGAATTCCCCTTTGATCCAAGAATTATTTTAAGAAAGTGTTTTACAACATCTAAATTAATGGGTTTTCTTACTGTTAATGGGTTTTGTTGGTTTGTCTATGCTTTTGTTGTTCATTTCTAATAGTGAATTTTGGTTAAAGAATGAGCCGTACATGATTTCTGATTTCTGAAATTAACTGAACTTTTTATTTTTTACTCCTTAAAATATTAGGGGCGAAAATGTGTTTTCTCTGTTGTTTTACAGTGTTTTCTATCAAGTTTGATAATTGTTTTAATTAACTCTTCTGAATCTACGTTGTGGATTTGTTTATTTATTTATTTATTTTTGTAACAGTTTCTGCTTTATATATAGTTATGCTTTGTTATTATTCATTACTGATAAATTATCATAATTGCCAGCTAGGTAATATTTTTTCAGGATCAGTAAGCATGGTAGTAAGGTGGAGAGCTCTTGTGTCAAATGCCATAAAGTCTATTCTATGTTAAGAGTAAGGAAAATCATTTCTATCCTAATAATTTTTCTGATCCATTTTCTCTCCTCTACTATTAAAATTACAGTATTTCACCTCTTCTTTGTATCCTCTGTGTTTTTTACCCTTTTATTTATATTTTCAAGTTTTGTATATACTTGCAACATTCTGGATAGTTCTTTTCATCCAATTTTTAGTTCACTGTTCTTTTTAGCTGTGTCTAATATGTTGGTAAACATGACAGTTATACTTTGAATATTTTTTCCAGTTTTGGACTTTTTTACTTCCTAATTACTATGATATGTTTTTATGGCTTCTAGTTCCCTACAAAATTTTCAAGGTTTTCTTTTGTCTTTGAACATGGCAATAGTAGTTATTTTATAGTCTCTGTCTGATAATTCCGTATTTGTAGTCTTTGTGGACCTCCTTTATTTGTTTCTGTTATTTGCTTCTTTTACATATTTTATATTCCCTTGCAAGCTAATTATTGTTTACTGTGTGCTGTAAATTGCATTTCAGAAATTGTAACAATAATTTTGTGGCAAAGACAGAATAGCTTTCTCCAAAGAAAATTTCTGTTTGTTTCTGCCATGTGCCTACCAGTTCATGACTACCCTAATCCAATGTCTAATTTAGAGGGTTCCTGTACAGTCCAAGTGAAGTACAGTGTTACAAATGCATGTCTTTGCTTCTGATTCACTTACTCAGAGGGTGAAATTCTTCAGGGTCTAAGAGTATTAGGTGTAAGGTCTTGGGCTAGGACTTTTATACTCCATTTTCCCAAGGCTCCAGAAACCACACTGCTGTATCTCAGCTCTCTTTCTGGAGTTAGAAAATATTCTTATGGCTACTTTTGAGTGCTTCACTTGGTTTTTACCTTCCCTCTGATCTTGGCTTAGCTATTTCTCATAACTTTGCAGAAGATGTTTTATCTATTTTATTCAATATTTTTAGTTTTCTTTTGTAATAGTGTTTATCTGAATTATCGAGGCCTCCCTTATCAGAAACAGAAGCCCTTACTGGTTTGAAACATTCTATTTAGAGGGCTTTCTGAGGCATGCTTAAAAGAAGAAAATTCTTTTGAGGGTCCTATTTTTTAATTGACATTAGAAAAGGAAAATTATTTCTCTGTGTAGCTAGACTTTGTGATCAAGTAATCCTAGTATATACTAGTAACACTAATCAGGTGAATAGCCATTTTCTTGTACATGTATCTGATTTTAAAAGAAATATGATTATGTAAATGTGTATAAATTTAAAATAGTCAACAGAAATAGAACTATCTATACTTCATTGCCAGTTGAGAATAGTACTTCTAAACTAAAACTAAAAACATTCTTATTAATTTTCATTTACCTTTGTGTGTACTTTGGTAGAAAATATTCTTCATTTTTAATGTTTATTTTTTATCCACTTGATTATATAAATGAAATGGCTCACTTATGAATAAAATCAGTAATAAAACTAATGTTTTCATAATTTTACTAAATCACCAAAGGACTATCATGGTAAGAATGTACCTGGGTTCCAGGTTCGTTCCCAGGTCCTGGTCGGGCACATGCAGGATCAGTGTATCTCTCTCACATTGATATTTCTATCTCTCTCTCCCACCACTTCCTTCCTCCTTTCCACTCTCTAAAAAAATAGCAATGGAAAGAATATTCTCAGGTGAGGATTAAGAAAAAAAGAATTTACTCAGGAAATACTGATGTCAATAGTAACAGATTTATAGATTTTTAACTTGAAGATTTTTGTTCAAATTTATAAATAAAGTCAACATATTTGTGAAGTAATGTGCAATAAATTATAGCATCGGTTATAAGTGCGAACTGGTTTTAAACTTTGCAAATTAATATTTTATTTTTCATTTTAATTGCTTAAGTTCATATAAACTGTGTTTGTATTATGTTACTTTATCTGTTAGAATTCATTCATGTACTTAATTAAATCTTTTTGGCAGTTTCCAATTTCAAGAATTCTATGCATGTTCACAGACATCATTTTCTGTGCTGTAAAGCATTTGTTTCTTGATTTGCTAAGTTGAAGCATTCAATTTAAGTCATTAGCTAGACAGACTTCCTCAGTTTATGCTAATATTATTTTGTCATAATGCCAGTCAGCAAGTATTGCTGAGTGACACCATGGCAGTGAATTTCATTGCCATTAATCTAAGAAAGCTTTGGGCTTTCCTTGGCAAAGAGCAGAGGTGGATTGTGTCAAGGTTATTGAGGTACAAATTTTACTAAGCTTGGTGGTTAGATCTACTTTTCTTTATGATGTCCTTAAGTGCTGTTTCATGATATCCCTACAATTATAGGTAGAAATGGAACCCAGTTTACATTTAAAGATAAGGAACTTGAGGATAAAGAGTTTAAGTAACTTATTCAAGATATCACAGCCTGTTAGGGTAAAGCCTTAATAGAGCCCAAGTCTCTACTGTAGCATATTTTCTCTGGTTTCATTCAAATGCAAGTGTTTAAAACAGGAAAAGGCACAGTGTGTGCATTATGTTTACATCTTCCTGATAGAGGTCCTAGAGGAGCAGTTTGTCATATGTTGCAGTGGGCTATTGTAGACAGCCCTACCTGGGAGTCAGATGTCCAAGATTCTAGTTCTACATTTTATGCTAGTCAATTTTTGGATGATTGCCAAGTTTCTAAACTGGAGATTACTTGTACTGGCTGATCATAGAAAACTGTATTGACAGAATGTCTGGTAATAAACTTTAACATACTAGGAGTTCTAAGGTAAATAAGTCATGTGCAAATCATGTTATCTTTCATGTTTTAAATTCTTAGGGTATTCATGTTCTTTTCTTTAAGTTTTAGCAGTCATTTTAGTATTTTATGATACTTTTCTATTTTGGTGGTTTCTTTGCTGTTTTTTTCACTAATCCATTTCTAGAGCATATATATCCACTATGCTAGAAACAGTAGCATTGTTTATACCCTGTTAAAGTTACAGTGAATACAATCCATAGCACAGTGTCTTGGCCTTCAGTTTATATTAAATGCCACAGCTAAGAGTATATTATAAAAGGATCTAAAGCCTGCATTTGAAAGTGTCTTTTTATGTAAAATTTTCTATTATGGATATGTGCTATATGTTATGTATGTTTAGCTAATGGCACCCAGATAAGAATACTTTGGCAGGATCATTGTTAATCATGATAAGGGGAAGTACAGTTATTTCTTGAAAGTACTGTAAGGCCTACCTATTTCTGTTTAATAATGGTAATATCAGGGAAAATTGAATATTAAGCAATATTGGTATTTTCTTGTGTCAGGTACATTTGTACATATATTTGTGTAAGGAAAGAGGAAAAGTCCCAACTGGTTGATTTTGTTATTTTTAACTGCTGGAAGTGCTGGATTGTGGTTTTCTTTGAGGCTTATTAGCTCTGTGGGCTAACCTCCCTTTTACCTATTTAGCGTCCTATGACCAGGGATCTGAAGTGATTCTGATTTACTATTTGCTTAAGCTGGGGAGTACTTTGAGATATCAAAATCTACCAGTCTCTTTCTTTCTGAGTAGTGTCTTGGCTGATACTCAGATTCACATTCTATTAGAAGGAACAGTTCTGTGGCATGGATCTTGACATGATCAGTTTGCTTGTTTAAATATAGATTGTCACTGTTCTGTTTTATGTTCTCTTGATAACTTGAACCAGGAGAAGTAAAACTTACTCAGAGTGATCCATGTACACGTTGGCTTTACAAGGAATGAAGTTGGCTTCCTGCAAAGTTCTGGCTAAGACCTAGTGGTTAAGGAGTCAGTTCTGGTCAGTTGCAATGCTTGGACCCTCCCAAGGTACAGAGGAGACATTGGTAATTTTCCAGCTTACTAAGGCCAGTCCTGCTGCTTGCTTCCCAAGTCACACAACTATAACTGCAATGGCTTAAATCCAGTCCTCTAATCAAGGCAGGAGAGGAAGTGGTGCCGACACCCTCTCATGAATTCTGACCTATCAGGATCAGGCTGCAGTCAAGATTCTGTATTGTGGTCCCTGATCATTTCAGAGGAAGAG
>NW_006299705.1:15979944-16018128 GCF_000327345.1 Myotis davidii
GGTGCCTCCCATCATGAAACTTAAAATCCTCGTGGCCTCATTCTTCAGAGTCTGTCGCCCAGATTCTAATGTCTAGCCTGAGAGAATACAGTGCGCTTGCTCCACAGAGTGATAAGGCAACAGGGGATCTGCACACCTACTAAGGATCCTGACTGGTTTTTTCCTCAGTAAATATTGTTTGGCATGCCTGGTGTATGTGCTGTTTGAGCACTGTCCTTGTTTGCACACACAAAAAAAAACAAATAAAACTTCAGTTTTAAAATTATTTAACTAGTAGCTTCTTGTGATAATGATGATGCCTTAGTGAAATATTATAGGTATATATACCTGTAAGAGCCTTGTCTGCTAAGGGCAAAGGAAATAACCCAGTAGTCACTGAGGGTTCAAAGTGCTAGAGATTTCTCTGTCACTAATCCCTTATTAGGCATAGTATGACTAGTATGATGGCAGAATTTAGCAGTTATAATCTATTTGGATACCCTAATAGTTATTAAAACCTTTTGACATGCCTTATACCCTACTGTTAATTTAGTGATTTTTTTCATGCCTAGACAAAATACCAAAAATACAGGCATTTCAGTGACATAGTTTTAATGTCATCGTGAAAAAGAGTTTATATTTCAATCAAATATTTTAAAATATTATTTCTATACTTCATTTTTATAGCTTATGTATTAGAAAGACTCTGTAAAATATATATTTTATATATTTCAGGGAGAGGAAGAGAGAGAGAGAGAGAGAGAGAGAGAGAGAGAGAGAGAGAGAGACATAAATGATGAGAGAGAATCATTGATAGGCTGCCTCCTGCATGCCCCCCTACTGGGGTTTGAGCCCACAACCTGGGCATTTGCCCTGACCAGAATCAAACCATAACCTCCTCATTCATGAGTTGAGCCACACCGGCCGGACGTATTAAAAAGATTTTTAAACAGTAGGGTAAAGCACACTTAATATAAATAAGTAAGGTTTGTATGTCTTGCTATAGGAATTTAATAATTTTTATTATAGAAGTGATAATATAAACAACACTCATACTTTTAAAACTATGATCTCTATACATCTCTAAGGTAATATTGGATATAATTTAATAATTAATAAATACTGAGAATTCATATATTTTATTTTAATAATACATTTCTCATCTTAATGTTAGGTCTTCAAACATGAACTAGCCTACTTATTGACTGGAATTCTTGGAGCAGCAATAGATTATTGGATCTTCCTTGGTCTTAAAATGGGTAGAAATGTGATGCGCCACATGTCTGATGACTTAGGAAGTTATGTTTCCCTTTTGTGTGATGGTAAGTTTGTCTGTGCTTTGTTTTTCTTAGGCCCATTGTGGAAATTGGTTTTGAGTTTCCTTTAGGCAGTCTGTAATCTTCAACATATCTTCATGTGAAGCTTTCCTTAAAATATTCACACACACACACACACACACACACACACACACACAGACAATATAAAGAGAAAGTAACAATTACCCATAATGAATGCTCCCGCACAAATAACCACTGTTGAGCTTTTAATATATGTCTTTCTAGTATTTCTAAGCATTTTTATATAGTTGAGTTCATACTGTATATGTAATTTTATTATTCTCCTCCAGATGTTCCATGAGCCTTCCCCAACACACATCATTTATCAGTTTATTCTCTTCATTAGAGCGAAATATTGCTTGTTTATGTATGGTGCTTTTGAACCTCACATGGTAGGAACTCTTCAGTACCTTTTAATACTTCTGGTTCTCCAAGTTGAGGAGAAAGCATGTGTGTCTCTAACCTTACCTATGCCATATGAACAGTTCCTAGGTCTCTTCTTGAATGAATACTTAACAGTATTAAAAAATGAAATAAATCGAATCAGAATAGTTACGTTTTAAAGTAACTTGTATTAACTTTGGTTATATCACTAGTTAAAACATTTTTCTATATACCTATTGCTGTATAATTTTTCTTATCCTATATAATTCTACATAATAAAACCCTAATATGCAAATCAACCAAATGGTGGAATGACCATCCAGACAACCTTCCAGACGAAGCCAGGGCTGCAAGGGCCAAGCCCCTTGCATGAATTTTGTGCATCAGGCCTCTATTTATAACATAAAGAGCTGCTACTATTTTTTGCCCCATTGAGTATGGTAATCTAACAGATGAGCATGGATGAAGCAAATAGAACTAATAGATTTGTATATATATTTAATCTTTCTTCCCATTATCTACTTTAAGGTTTTCTCTCACATAAGTTGGGGGAAGAATATTATTTTAGCAGTGTAGTGACAAAACTCATTTTTAGTGCTCACCTTATAAAAGATTTCTCCCTTACTTTTTTGGGTTTCCAGAATAAGGGAGGCTTCCATATAAGGCCTTATGTATATTCCTAAACTACAAAGCCAGTTTAGGGAGCTATGAATCCTTTTATTCCTGTCTATCTGTATTTTTATCTTTAGTTTTGTAATCCTAAATTCCTCAAATGAACATATTTTAAACCAAGTGAGCTATTTCTCGCCCTCAAATATAAAAGATGATTTGTATTTACTTAAAAATATTTTAGACTGCCAAGTAAAATATTCTGTTTTGTTATATGTGTTTTAATGTGTCTTTGTGTTATATAAAAGAAAAAGTTCTTGGATATGTTGTCAATCACTTTAATACTTTGTAAAGAGAATCTAGAATAAGAATCCAGGTTATAACTGGGCTCAGGATTTATTCGATAATGCCCTCTGCAAGTGAGGTCTCTTCTTACACTACTGAGGTTAGAAGATTTTTATCTAAAGCATTTCATCTCCTTTTTTTCTTTCTTTTTCATTGAGCTGAGGGGTGATTACTGTTCCTTTTGTGGAGTAGCTGTCCTTTGTTGCATGACTTTTTAACATTTCATAGCTCAAATTCAATCTTCCTTCAGAACCCTTTCTTATCATTTCTTTCCCACCATTCCTACTAGGTAGTTTTTCCTTTTCTTTCCCTTCTTCCCATTTTAAATACAGCAGGATTCTGACAGTATTTGCTTGCACGACACCTAAACATTCAGTTAAAGGGATTCCCTGTTTTAATTCCATTGTGGAAACCTATTTGATTTTGGCAGCTCAGGATAGGATTAGCAGTGGCTTCAGAGACCAACAATATAGTTATATGTGTTGTTTCCAGTATCTAGCGAAATATATTTTACCCAAAAGCCTGAAATAATGAACCTTTATATTAACAGGGTTCTACTATCAAAGGAGTACATTAGTTGTGGTGCTTTTTTTACTCATATTCTGAATTTCTCTTCACTTTAAAGGAAGATGATGTTATCCACTGTTATTCCCAATTTTCACATGACAAGTTTAAACCCAACAAGTTTGAGCCTGTAACTGACTTAAGCTAAAATTAGACTTTAACATTGCCATTGCTAACATGACAATTAAAGTGTTTATTATAGAGCTGGTAGAATAATAATACACTTGTCCCAAAAAGTGAACAAGATGTTCTAATAATGTTCTTTTTGTCAATATTTTGATATTTTGATGAACCATTTTTTTTCCATTTGGAATATTTCCTCTTTTAAAATAATATTCCTTTGTATTATTCTTCAGCTCAGTTACTATTTTTTGCTTTTCCTAAGTCATTAGTAAAGATGTTATAATTTGGCTGCTCTGTAACTTCTAGTTGAAGATATTGGTCCATTTTTCTCATTTATGGCATACTGGATGTTTTAGTTTTTCTTAGTCCAAAAGGAAAAAATTTATATTATGAAGTTACTCAGATTCAGATCTATTTAATTAATTTTCGTTTAATAAAATTGTTGTTATTTGTTAATTGTTTTATGGAAAATTAAGGCAGAAGATATTTTAGTAGGTAAGTGTCCATCAATCCCGCATAGAGGATTGTTTATTTCTAAACACTTTGAACAGAGTTTCCTTCTATTCATTTTATATATTATAATCAAGTGATCAGAATTTTCTTTTTTTATGCCTACTTGAAAATTCTGATGTATTGGCTTAAACTAAGGATTGGCAAACTGTGTTTTGTAAAGTACCAGGTAATAAATAGTTTTGGCTTTACAAACTCTCCAGCAGGGATAGGGAACCTTTTTTCTGCCAAGGGCCATTTGGATATTTTTAACATTCTTGCGTCATACAAAATCATTAACTTAAAAATTAGCTGCTATATTTGGTTAAACATTTAGTTAACTCACCCCTAATGCCTTGGCAGGGCCAGACTAAATGATTTGTAACCCGTGGGCTGGATGTTCCCCACCCCTGCTCTATAGTCTCTGTCCCAGCTACTCACTTCTGCAGTTACAGTAGGAAGCAGTGATACAGAATACATAAATGAACATGGTTGTGTTCCAGTAAAACTTTATTCATAATAATAGGCAACAAGACATAGTTTGCATATCTCTAAGCTTATTTTTTCTCTTCAGTGGGAAGAAAACATTATCAAAATCTATATTTTTCACATCTTTAGATAATTTTAATAAAGCTTTCTTTGCCTTTGTTAGGCTACATCATCATCATCTTTTGCAGATAAGTATTTTTTCCAAACCTTCTCCTTTTTAAAATCTCTATTCTAATCCTTCTTCATACTTCAAGCCTCTTCCGCAAATTAAATTTTTATGATTTACTAGTTGTTTCTAATTGTTTATGTTTACTAATTGTTTACAAAATGTTTCTATTCCTCTCATTTATTTAACATATTTTTATTGGCCCTCTAGCAGTCATTGATCTAAACACTTCAAATGCAGTGGAAAAATGAAACAAAACATGGTCCTTGCTTTTCAAGCTGCTGACCCTTTGCTGGAACTTAGGGCGAGTGTTTGTGAACAAGTGTGCTCAGGCTGTTTAAGAGGAAGCCTGGGTCTACAGCAGCCCTCCATCTCACACAGATGGAGTGCTGTTGATTTTCACATCCAGATGTTTTGGATATTCTTCCTGCAGGCCCTGGTGCTCCAGTCTGGGGAGTCCCTTGTGGGGCTGGCATCCCTTATTTCACCTCCACAGCAAACGTAATTCTTTACTGACGCACATGGTGTAGGACCAGCCCCTTTGGATCTCCTCTACTCTTGTCTGTCTCCATGTGATGACTTTTATATTTCTTAGCTATAGGTCTTCTGTTCAGCTAGTCTTCAGGTGGTTTTCAGGGATCTATAATTTAGCTGTAATTTTGACATGATGGTGGAAAAAGGCAAGTACAACATTTACCTACTCCACCATCTTGGCTGGAACATCAAAACTATCTGGCCATTCTATCCAATTTTTAAAATGTATTTTAACATATTAAGTTTATTTTGCTAATTTTATTGACTTTTTTCTAATTCTATATTTTTCTAGTGTTTGTAGTTTAATCTGCCTTATTGTATAATATCACAACTTTTTTTTCTTTATTGATTAAGGTATTACATGTGTTCTTATCTCCCCATTGCGCCCCCCCACCCCACCCCCTGTCATGCTCTCACCCCCCTGGTGTCTGTGTCCATTGGTTAGGCTTATATGCATGCATACAAGTCCTTTGGTTGATCTCTCCCCCTTCCCACCACCCTCCCCTACCTTTCCTCTGAGGTTTGAAGGTCTGATCGATGCTTCTTTGTCTCTGGATCTGTTTTTGTTCATCAGTTTATGTTGTTCATTATATTCCACAACTTTTTTATTTTGTTTGTTGTTGCTTAATTTTAGCTGTTTGGTGTCCTATTGATTGGTCTTTCTAATTCTTTATCATTCCACTGTATTATCTATTCTCTTATACAGAGAGTAATATTAGTAGAGAACTCATCATATTAAATAAATTTCATGGGAAATAGTCACTCTAGTTCTTTATCACTTTGAGTCATGTGTACTTTTATGCATTTCCATGTTATTGGAGAATTTTGAAAAGAAGAGACTTGAGATTCTTGGTGTTTTTGTTTTGTCATTTAAAATTTATACTTTTCCTCCCACTTACCATAGTAGGGTGGGCACAAACTTCTATGAAACCCTTATACATTCTCCTGTGTTACATTTTTCTGTTTTTTCTCCTTCTCTGCAGTGTCATGATTCATGGGTTTTGTCAGGGAAGGGGTATAATTTATTTTTTCCTATAAGCTCAAGATTGATCACTGCAAATTAAATACACTTGTACCCATGTAAAAAACAAGTACTGGTTTTCCAAAGGTGCAACCCTGTTGTGGGAAGAGATCTTGAACATTAATTGGAAAGCATAGTAATAAATCCCATGTCTATCTATTCATATATCATCAGTCTATTCAGATGTACATATATAATTTCAAGACTTTTATTTAAAATAATAAAAAGTAATGATTGTTTCAAATGTGAGAACATTACCATAAAACAATTTCTCATCAAAGGCAAGGAATAGGAATATTATCTATTTTTCATGGTTTAAAATTATGTGGGTGAATTTTACTGGTGTAGAAATCATGAATAAAATCTATGAAGGAGATAGTCTATAGAAAGAAATTTTATCGGGTGTAGCAATAACTATATTTACTTCTCTTGTTTTCTACAGACTTTTCTTCACAGGAATTAGAGATTTTCATTTGTTCCTTTTCCTCCTCTTGGCTTCAAATGTTTGTTGCAGAGGCAGTTTTTAAAAAGTTGTGTTTACAGAGTTCCATCAGTATTTCTTCTGAGCCACTTTCTCTGCAGAAAATGGTAAGAACCACTTTTAATTTCCAAGAAGTGAGTCTGTAAATTCAACATTAAAATATTCTTTGTTGTTTCTAATAATTATAGCATATTAGTCATAAATCTTTAAATTTATATATGAGTATGTAATAATTGAGTAATTAGTGAATAGAGAGTTTAATTACTTGAGAGTAATTAAGGATTGATAGTAGGAAAAAAAAACAAGAATCTTTATGTCCTAATCATTTGCCATAGCACATAAGATTATTATTTTTGGAAAGACTACTGTCATTTATGACAACATGGATAGACCTTAAGAATATTATGATAAGGGAAATACGTCAGCCAGAAAAAGCTAAGAACCATATGATTTCACTCATATGTGGGATATAAAACTGAAACTCATAGACACAGACAACAGTATGGGATTACCAGAGGGAAAAGGGTGAGGGGGGAGTAAAGAGTAAAGAGGGCCACATATAGTGACAGAAGTTGATTCGACTTTAGGTGGTGGGGACGCTATGAAATACACAGATCATATCATAGAAATGTACACTTGGAACCATATAATCTTATTAACTAATATCACCCTGATAAATTTAATAAAAAAAAGGAAGACCTAGACCTGAAAAATATTCTATGTAGTATTTAATGGTATTTAAAATTACAAATGGTTCCCAAGGTTCCTGTTTATTCTGTATATACACACACATAAGCTACATTTGATCCAAGTTTTTTCCAGTTTTTTTCTTGACTTTTTTCTTTTAGACATTGATTTTAGAAAGAGAGGAAGGGATAGGGAGAAAGAGAGAAACATCAGTGAAATATCAGTAGGCTACCTCCTGCACACCCCGCTACTGGGGTTTGAGCCCACAACTCAGGCTTGTGCCCTGGCTGGGAATCTAATCAGAGATCTCCTGGTGCACATGGGACAACGTTCAACCAACTGAGCCACACCAGACAAACCACTTGGCAGTGGTGCAGTGGTTTACCTCATTAATATCTAGTATTTCCAGCAGTTTCTTCAACAAATGAGAAACATTGTTTTTAATTGGTCAGATTGGGCAAATCTGTTTTTGCAACAATCCTTGTCTTTAACAACTTTTGCACTCTTTATTCTGTTTATTCCAGACTTGTTTTCTGTTGAAGGAAGACATTAATAAAATGGAAGTGACAAAATACCAGTTGTACATAAACCATAAATATGTAAAATATGCAAATGAATTATAACAGGTTGGGAATAAGACTAATCAAAAGAACTTTTCTAAATGAGCATCACAATTGAATTTGAAAAAATAATTATTTTTAAGAAGGCATTTTTTTTTTTATGTACGTCATATGTGGAACTCGTAGCTTTCTTACTAGCATGTTCAAATTAGATTGGGTGATAACCATAGTGATAAAGACAAGAAAATATAAACAAAATTATATGGTGAAATGAATCAAGTAATTTTTATTGCTTCCCAGGTCTTTTTGGTGGATAAACTAATATATTATTCTTTTTCAACAGTTATATTCATATTTGCCAGCTGTGGGGAAAACTGGTATGCATGGTATTGGAAAGATGCATATACTAAAGAAAAAAGAACAGCGGCCTTGTCTTGAATCTCAGAGGGCCTTACTAATGCTGAATGGTGCTAAACAGAAACAAGTTGAAGGGCTACCAGAGTTACGGTGTGTAATGCTTATACGCCAAATATGCTTTGTTTTAGAGACAGCCCTTTTCTGAAACATTCCTTGAATTTTATGATTATCTGTGATACCTTCTGATTTATATTGATTAGCAGAAACTCAGTTTTATACCTATAAATGCACATGATCCAGAGTTTCCCTTTCTTTAATTCAGGGCACATGCTTTCTTTCTATAAGATTAAGTGCTTTCCAAAAGAAATAAAACTATTCATTACATTATTGCTTCACACAATTTTTGTCCTATGATTTAATTTACCACTCGAATATAATAAAGGTGGATTTCACAAAATATGGTCATGTGAGATACTTTGAATTGGTGTAATAGCTACCTCCCAAATGAGAAACTTTTCTCTAGAAGTTTGTTATATAAAACTCAGAAAACCAGAGATATTTTTAGGAAGAAGAGAATAGGATCAGATATTAAACCAAGAATGGGCAGCAGAGGCCTGCATTTTAATTTTTGCATTTTGCTTTATTCTCTCTGCCAAATATCATTTATTTGGTCTCTTCTGTACATGACATTTCATATTCATAAACTTTTCATTGGGCAATTGGAGTACAAAGTTAATAATATAAAAATTAATATATAAAATTTGTTTATGTACAGTTGAAATAAATGTAAAAATAGAAAGCAGTAAAGATTTGAATGAATAAAAGGGTTTAAATTAAAAGAGCGCCAGATTTTTTTAAATACCCAATGCCTTGGTGGAAAAAAAAAGGCTTTTTTATTTCTTACTTTCTTTTCAGTGAACTGAACCTTGCTAAATGTTCCTCATCATTGAAAAGGTGGAAAAAGAAGTCAGAAGGAGAATTGTCTTGTTCTAAGGAGAATTGCCCCTCTTTAGTAAAAAAGATGAATTTCCACAAGACTAATTTAAAAGGTATTTCAAATGTCTCAAATAATATATGCTAGGAACTTTTCATGGTTGTAATCAGTATTTGCAAGTTTTTTACACTGGCCCTGACGAGTACCTGAACTTAACTGTTAGAGTAGGTCCAGGAAACATTTTTCAGAAAAGTATTATTTTTTTGAACTGTCATTTCTTTGAAGAAAGTAATTTTTAATACCCAGTATAATAGAGTATTCCTTCCCTTCTTCTCTCCCCCTGTCTCTCAAATACAAAACACAGTGTATATAGCTCACATTGGTTTTCCCAGACTTGCCCTCCTTACTTTTTCTATCTCAACCTGTGCTGCTTAGGATCAGTGTCTTTTGATTTGAAAGTATAATTCAGTCTTCATCTCTCTCAGTCCTAGACATTTTGTGAACAAAGAATGAGGACTAGGCTATGTTACATAGCTGTGTTAAACATATGGACTCTTTTCTTCCAGGCATTGAGCCCAGACTATGAAATGTGTTTGGCTTTTGGTTCTAACTATACTGGAACCTCAGTACTTAAAGGATGGAGTAGCAAGAATAGTGTTGTAATAATTCACTCCAGCACCTCTTTTACTTAGGCATCTCCTAACTCACAAATATAAGTTACCTTTTACAAGTCTATTTTTGGTCAAAGTAAACTTCTGAGTCTCTTATGTGTAGTATTGTCTTTTTAATTCAAACATCATTATGACACCAGTGGAAACTGTAATAGTGAAGCTCTTATACCCTTTCAACATGATATAAGTTCATAATTGCATATCAAAAATTCAAAATAACTGCTCATTTGGCTCGAAATGTGGGAAAAAAATGTATTAAGTGAAAACTCAGGTATTAACATCACAAAACAGTGTCCTTTTTCTTTGTTTATTGTGTCAGAAAGTAAAATGAATATGAATGACTAGGCTGAACAGCAGAAGGAACTGAGAGGGAAAAGAAAATTGAGAAGTAGCAGAGAAAAACTTTAAAAGCTTTTCAATGTATGTAAAAGAATGTTTTGGTAGAAGTTACAGAGATAGTCTATAAAACAGAACACTGAAAATGTGCTTAGTACTTTACAGCAAGAAAAAATTTGATTCAGTATTTCATTTGTTTTTAAGTACTTTTAAGTTTTTCTTTTATTCCCCTTACTTCAAAAGATCACTTATATCTTACTAATCTTGGTTATAGCATTGATAGATGAAGACTGTTTTAGCCAGCAGGCACTAATTGCTTTTCTCCTAGAAAAACTTTGCCATTCTATTTGTCACTCTTGTTCGGCTTTAAATGGTGCTGGGGTGTGTGTGTGTGTGTGTGTGTGTGTGTGTGTGTGTGTGTGTTTATATTAAGATTCCTCCATTTCTCCTTCTCTGTGCTGCTGTAGCCAAGCCAGACAGCCTATTGAGAAGCAGCAAACCATCTAATGGATTTGAAGTTCTTGAGTGTGTAGAGGCACTCGTGCTTAGCCAGAAACATTCATTTGAATTAAGCTATAAATGCTGTATTAAAAAGAGCCATACATTTAACGTAGGTTCATGAATAAATTTAAGAGAGGGCAATTGCACTTTAAACTTTTATTGCTACAAAACCCAGTATTTTTGGTGTTCTCTGATCATTTGGGGTTTTATAGCAGGATTGAAGCTTTAAACCTTGAACTATGGGGAGACAATGCCTGTGTTAAATCTTTTGCAGTAGAATTTCATTGCTGAATTGCTGATAGAACAGAAGCTCTGTGGATTGGTGGGGCTCCCTCCCCCTCTTTATTTAATGCGAGATGTTTAAACCAGTGAAAAGGAATACTCAATAAATTATGTTATGGGGCCAGATCTTCTAGTTCATGCCCTTTGATTATTTTCTTTAGTTGCTATCTTGTCTTCTCTGGAATAATCTATTAATATTTTATGGCAGGAGAAACAGCCCTCCATAGAGCTTGCATAAATAACCAAGTGGAGAAATTGATTATTCTTCTCTCTTTGCCAGGAATAGACATTAATGTTAAAGGTAAGTTCTAAATCTTTGTGATCTAATCCAATATCTTAATATTTGTGATATTAAATAATTAAATGTCAATGTTAAGAAAAATAAGTATATTTTCCTAACATATCTTTAAAATATTACCAATAGTAAAACCAAGAAATTTATTATAAATTGATTTATAGCTAGTAGTGCAGAAACATTTTTTGATGTTCATATTTTGATCAGATCCCAACATCAATGTTCTAAAATTGTTTTAATATATTTAAATTTATTTTCCTTACAGTTATAAATATGATTGCACCCTAGGCATTTTTATCAGAGCATTCTATTTGTATATGAAGCACCTAGAAAGTCGCACTGACAAGAGAAGTAGAGTATCATTACTTTACTACCTAAAGTCCTACTTTTGCTGTTTTAAAACTTGTCTTGATTTTTAATGTAGACAATGCTGGCTGGACGCCTTTGCATGAAGCCTGTAACTATGGCAACACAGTGTGTGTCCAGGAAATTTTGCAACGTTGTCCAGAGGTAGATCTGCTCACTCAAGTGGACGGGGTGACTCCTTTGCATGATGCACTGTCAAACGGACATGTAGAAATTGGCAAGCTGCTGCTCCAGCATGGGGGTGAGTGCATTTATGCTAAACGGGTTTTGATAAATTATCCAGTTTTTTATGAATCTCTCAGAGGTAGATAGCATTTTATATATTTAAGATCTGTAAGGAAAGATGCTTTATTTTATATTAATGAAAAAATAAAGAAAAAAAGTCTCCTAGAATCTGAGCACCTTTTAAGAAGGAATTAAAAGCCTTTTCATAATATTTACTTATTTATTGTAGAATTAAGCCTGTTTAAGTTTGTGAATGAAAATGTATTTTTAATTGAGTGTGTTTGTTTTAAATTAATTCTCATACTTAAAGTGTGTAATGTCTTTGTGAAAAAGCCATTTCTGAAATCTTATTATCTTATTAATAAATGGATATAAATGTTCAATTGTGATTACTTAGATTTTTCATTCTTGTTTCATTTCCTATATATAACTGCTAACTCAATTTTTTTAATGAGTCATTTCTTTACAGACTATTAAAAAAAAGTATCCTCGAATATCTTCATTCACATTTTGCAGTCGATTAAGTTAAAGTAGGAAGATTTTTAAAAGGTAATAAATGTTGTGCAGGGATTTGGTAATGGAGGCAACTTGAGCTTATATTCACCTACTGCTTTTTCTGCTGATATTTTATCTTTGCTTTCATTACCTCACCCCTGTTCAATGACATTCTTCTTATATATGAACTTAATAATATAAATTTTACATCAAAATATTCAAAGCAGGTTTGCATTTTAAAAGAAAAACAAAGGAAAACTGATGACTAGCTTACAATGCAAAAGTAAAGATTCATATAGATGTACTGGGATTTTTTTAATACTAATTTTAACTTGAAATTTAAAATTTCTTTCTCTCATAATTAAAGCTATTTGATTCTGCATGAAAATAAAAAGCATATTTTCTTTTGATGTCTTTTTACACTATATCTCTCTCTAAGAAAGGCTGTGCAGCTTGGCAGCTTAAGATATTTGGTTATTTATAGTCTTCTCCTGCCCCCTAAAGGCCTTCATGTGTGTGTTTTACTGACACCATTTTATAATAAATATATTTTTCAGTACATTTTTTAGTACTATATGTTTATTGAAACATAATGTTCTATCTTCTAAGTGTTTTATTTTTCTATTCAACCGTGTATCTGACATCCCAAGCCAATATTTGACCTTGCTTCAAATATTCTAAGTGATATAACAGCCATTATTATATTAAGTCCAAATCTTCAGAACAGCATTATACCAACCAATGTGAATTTTCCTAGGGTCCTTGGTTAAAATGAGTCCCTTGTCCTAAGAGGAAATCTACTTGTACTTGCATTTATCAAGGTCCTTTGTCAGTCATACAGACTAATCTTTGCTTTAGTCATATTCTAAGTTTGGGCTTGTCAAGTGCTTTGATACCATCATTTTAATAACTATATTACTTTTTCATTGTGAGCCACTCAGTCTTAAGAGCAATAACTTTAAGAGTTTGTGTCTCTAAAATCTTTACTTTTGGTATCTCGTGTGTCTGCAATGTTTTGGTAATTTTTAAAAATATGTTTTTATTGATTTCACAGAGGGAGAGGGAGAGAAAGATAGAAACATCAATGATTAAATTGATCAACTGCCTCCTGCATGCCCCCTACTGGGAATCGAGCCTGAAAACCCAGGCATGTGCCCTGACCAAGAATCTAATCATGAACTCCTGGTTCATAGGTTGATGCTCAACTGCTGAGCCACACTGGCCAGGCAATGTAATTTCTTTTAACAGGAGTAACTTTTAGCAATATTTTTGAAATATCAACATAATGAAAAGAAACCTAATACTGATTTAGAATTCTCTTTTTCATAAATTACACATGAATCATATCATCAGTGGTTGATCTTTTATATGAAATACATTTTATATAGACCCCCATATATATCTGATCACATCATTAAAAATTTTAGTAGGTATAAACTATGCTCTTTCTGTGTCAATATGATCTATATTATATAGTAAGACCTCATTGCCTGCTAATACTAAAAACTTTCTATTTTATAGCAAAGTATATAAATAATTATAAGAGTTGACTGACATATATACAAATATTTCTGTACTTTACAATGTGACCAAATACAGAGTTATTGTTTTGCTCTTTCTTCATCATCCTTTACTGTGTAGAGGACACACTCTATTGCCAGTGGTTTCTAAGTAGTCGGTTAGAAAATGGGTTTAGCTAGAATAGATGGATGAAATCTGAGTTTGACTCAGAAGAGTTAACACTTTATTTTTTTAACGTCAGTTACCTATACTAAAAATTGAACATGAACAATGATAATGAAAGATTCTGTGTTTGTGCAAGGTTTTGCAGCCTTTGCACTGCTGCAATCACCTGTCATCAATGGAAGGGGCACTACTTTTCCCCTTGATTTATGAGATACTTTAAGACTCTGACACAATTTAAGATGAATATTTTAGTTAATGTATTCTAGGAACATTGAAATTTTTATTTCAAGATGACAATTTATGAAGTTTCATAAAAGTTTTTTTAAAATTATAACCATATATATTACTTAGGCAATTCCCATTAGGCAATGGACTAGAATTTTGGTTTCTCTAAACATACCTTTAGTCAGTCAATATGTATAGCCAGTTAATGTCAACATGAATTAGTACAAAATATGATTATAAACAGAGTCCTGGGTGCTTTAGATAAAAGGAGAGAGAAAACAGCTCTTAAGCTGCCAAAATAAAAATGGTTTAACATTTTGCATTCTTTTCACAGGCCCAGTGCTCTTACAGCAAAGGAACTCTAAGGGGGAACTGCCCTTGGATTATGTTTTATCATCTCAAGTCAAGGAAGAACTCTTTGCTATCACAAAAATAGAAGATACAGTGGAGAACTTTCATGCACAAACAGAGAAACATTTTTACCACCAGCAACTTGAATTCGGCTCATTTTTACTTAGTAGGATGTTGCTAAATTTTTGTTCAATTTTTGATTTATCTTCAGAGTTCCTCTTAGCTTTCAAAGGGTTAACTCATCTAAATGAAATGCTTATGGCTTGTAAGAATTATAAGGAAACCACCAGTGCTCATACTGACTGGTTGTTGGATCTTTATGGTAAAAATATAAAGACTTTGCTGAAACTCCCAAATATTCTTAAGGAACTCCCTGAGAATTTAAAAGTCTGTCCTGGAGTACACACTGAGGCCTTACTTGTGACATTGGAAATGATGTGTCGGCCAGTCACAGAGTTTTCATGATGATGCCAAAAAATATGAGTCAACTTTCTAAACCTGCTCAGTTTGCTTTGTCATTTACCTGCTCATTAACATATTTTGCTTTGATTTATTGACAGAATTTGCATCCTGTATGAATTTTAAAAGCACTTAAACAACTTGTACAAAACTATAGTTTAGGCTTTTCTGTCTTTTTCCAGTGTGGAATTTGACTCAAAAGTAAAAAAAAAAATAGTTTTGCTTGATATACACTACTTTCTTTCATCTTTATGATTATTTTTGTTCCAAAAGTGATATTATTTATCTATTTATATTGTATATGTAAAAATTTTTTTAATTTAAATATTTTTTTCCAATCAAACTGTAATGTTCTCTATTTCAGGTGTTCCAGGTCTTAGAATCATGGCAAGGTTATTCATGCAAATATTCACCTATAAACATGTAGTTTGCTGTTTCTTCTCTGTAGACTCTTGGACTAAAGTATCTATTTTAGTTTTGTGTGTTTCTAAAATAAATATTTCTAAAATTACAATAATTCTTTTGTTTTTTAAGTGCAGTGGATGTGCAGAATTTAACAATATGATCCCTTGATCTATTTTATTATATCAGTTCACATAAAAGTGTTTTTACTCTGTGTAACCAATACTCTATAAGTGAGAACATTCTCTTTAATAAGTTTTATTAAATATTAAGATTCTAAGTGACAGCTAAGTAATAGATTTCAGATTATCTAAAATCTTAATGTACAGTATGAATTTACAGAGCAGTAACATTTCAATTTGCAGTTTTTTTTCATAATGCTATTTATTGTAAAACTAAAAGAAAGGGTGTAGATAATAGCCACTTTCGAAATTGGAGTTGCTTCACTAGTGGGAATAGTTACATTGTGATACAGCTTAAAAAGAAACATTAAAACTTACATTTAGCTTTTATGTAACTATATTCATGATCTCCCAGCAATTAGTCTGCTAAAGAAACACCCTTCAATTTTATCTTAGAAATAGATCTTTTAATAAAATACGAATGCTGAGTGCTTTACTATTGAGTTTATAATCTAAACTGAAAACTATATTAGTATATCAGCTGTGATTAAAATCAAAGCTTTTTTCTCTATTTTTACACATACTTATAAATATGTTAGTTCTAGTTAGCCTTCAAATGTGACATCATACAAATTTTTTTTTAATATATTGATTTCAGAGAGGAAAGGAGAGGGAGAGAGAGATAGAAACATCAATAATGAGAGAGAATCATTGATTGGCTGCCTCCTGCATGCCCCCTATTGGGGATCAAGCCAGCAACCCAGGCATGTGCCCTTGACCAGAATTGAACCTGAAGCCCTTCAGTCTGCAGGCCAATGCTCTATCCACTGAACCAAACCAGCTAGGGCTCAAATTTCTTTTTAATCTTAATCTGCCAAAGTCCCAGTGATGAGAAGACATTAAGGAACATTAAAATGCTCATAGATTCCCCAGATAATGAATAAGAACATTTTTATTCTAAACAGTAACCACTTTTTAGTTGAAGGAATCCAGAATAACTTTGCTTTGTAAACTAATATAAACTTAAAAATATAGACTTTGACATCAGACTTAGTTTTAAATCCTTGTCTAATTTCTTATTACTGGTAACTAAATTGCAAAGCAAGTTCCTTTCTGAGCTTTATTTTCCTTACCTATCAAATGGAGATAACACCAGGTATCTTTGTTGTGAAGAATTGTTAGTGCTAACACCTGATACGGCACTAAAAAAGTTACTTCCTTTCTAGTTCTTACCTCCCTTTTTTAGTTATCATGAATTATTTAAGTGAAAAGTTATGGTTTTGCACTGCTAAGAAAAAGCTTTTTAAATTTAATGTTCCAAAGAAATACTCACTTAGTTGCAATTAGTATATTTGAATTCCTAATTGCCAACTTCTATAAGCCATGATGACACGAAGTATTAAACACTCTAAGGCCATTGAGGTCTCTGTCTTTAAAAAGGTGTTGCAACTTTGCACTTCTGCAGAAGCACAACTTGGCCCAACATAAATTACTATGCTCGGTGGCCTAGTTAGCAATACCAATAAATGTATATGAACCTAACTAAACCTGCAATGAGAACATTCCCAATATAATTACTTACAATTTAGAAAACGTAATTGCCTCAAATCTATCCTAAAGGTGGAGGAAGTCAAAATTTTAATAAAATTCATAGTCTTCGAATCCTGGCTTTTTAGTTAGTGGCTGAAGATAGGCTGGGTAATGCTGTTCTTCACTTTACTCTGCCAGAATTCATATCATAGCTCAATGGAATTTTTTTTAAGGAGCCCATAAAAGCATTTATTACAATACAGTTTGAAAAAGAGATTTCTGAGCTATTGAAATTCAGTTTTCATTATGCGTAGTCCCCACAAATATTTGGAATATAAAAAATTTAAAATAGGTCCCAGAAACTCCTTAGGAAGGGTCTCTAAAATTAGAGTTTTCTAGCTTGTTAGTTCTTAATTCCCTAGGCATAATAAAGTGGTTGAAGTATATACATTTTTTGTCATATCATTAACTACAAGATGACTAGGAAAACATTAATCCTCGTATAAATCAAGTGTGAAATTAACCACTGTCTTAAATTCTTCGTTTCTTGAACACCTGTTACTTACCAGGTGGTGTGCTTGATGGGCTGTCCACCATGAAAGGAGGAAAGCGTACAGTCCAGGAAGGTAAACTGGCCTTAAATATTGTTAATTTTATTGTCTTCTGTATAGGCTATTGAATAAATTAATTCCAGTTTTGCACATTTCTAAAATTTACATTAATGGTGCTCTGTTTTAGCTTTTAAATGTGAATATTACAAAGGTTTAAGAGTTTAATCCTTTGATCAGTATGATTTTAGCAATTTTATTTTAGAGTGAATAGTACATAGGATATGCTTTTGCATTCTTAATGAACTAGTACTCATTCCTAGGTAAACACAAATGCATTAATGCTAGTATAGTTTATATAAATGCCAGGAAATGCTTGTCGATTTGTTTATGCTGTTACAGAGAATTAAACGAAATGAATATCTCCATTATTGGTGGAATGTGCAATCCATATGACTTTACACACCTTTCCAGTTAAGTGATGAACTTGATGAGAGCCTGTCACTGTTGCTCCTTAATCAGTAGGAAGGGGTCATCTTTGAGTGACATGAGGCACTCCTTCCCTCAGGCATTTATCCTGTGGCTTCCACACCAGTCACACCTCTTTTTGACGTGCAGTTTGCAGAATTCAGAATGATAATTGTTTTTATAACAAATGTGGATTGAGTTAGAAAGGTCAGTGATGGCATCCTTGAAATTAATGGCTGCTGATGTCAAAACTGGAGAATGCAATAGTTAACTATCAAAAAATTCACCTTGTATGTTAAAATGAATTTTGGGAGGATATATTTTGGTGGTTGCTTGCTCTGATAAAGAATTAAATATTTTTAGACTACTTAATTAGTTAGAAAAAGTTGTGGTACTGTTTTATTTAGTTCCAGGCATCCATCTTTCAAGATACTACAAATCCTAAAAATACTAACAATATTTTTTCAGAAGAAACAAATGTAAGATATTTTGACATCATTGATTATTAGATGTTTAGAAAAGAGTTTTCCCTCTTAAGTAAATATTTGAGAACATCCAAAACATTTTTAATCATGTTTTCCAGTTTATAAAAGCACCAAGCAACAAAGACCCATAAACATCTTTGTTTCTTGAGGCGTGAATTTATGTGAATATTTAGAGGGGGGAAAATTCTATTACATTATTTGAAAAAGAAGCTTTGTAATCTCTTTGGTTGTACTTACAAATTACAAATAAAATTACATTTTTTGCATATTTTATATATAAATATTTTCTAATATCTTTATATTTGAATTCAGTACTGTAAGTCTTTTTAGCTTAGCTATGTGCTTTTGGTTATAGATGCAATTATACTATCATTTTTAAAAAACATGAAAATCTTGAAATATAGTATATAACCCTTAGTATTAGATACAATTGACTGATTTTTTTTTCATTTTTTCTTTTTTTTCAGTTGACTGATTTTTTAAAATGCTGTCTTTGTACTATTGAATATACACATACATTTTCATTTTTAAAACAAGTAAATAGTGAACTCTTCTGGTTTTCTAAACTGCCTGCTGAATTATGATCAAACAGTGTAATTAGCAGAGTAACTAGTAATCACTTATAAAAACTAATAAGTATATAATATTTATATTAAACTTAATATAAACATATTTCTAATAAGTATATATTATTTATATAATATTGCCTTTAACATAGACCAAAAAAGTAATAAAAATTCCTTGTTTAAACACAAGCTGTCTCCAATTAAAATTGAACTATTTCTTCCATTTTTTTTATTATGACCCCCAAAGCTTTATAGAATGTTTAATTCAGATTTGGTAAATCTAATTTACTTCCTTTCAAAAGTATCTAAATTGGATCAAGTGAACTTTAATGCATAATGGGTGTTACACATTAATAGAGAATGGCTAACTCCTTTGGAACATATGATTTAGTTCTACCAAAGAATGGACATTTTTTAAAAATGTGCTTAGCACTTCCAGCAGGTAAATTGTACTGAACTGAAAATCTGGAGTCCAGCTTTGAATTTACACCGATTATGTTATCATTTATCTTAATAGTAGATGAACTAAAATTTCCAATGATTCTCCATTCTCTCTTCAAATGAAATAGTCATGTTGAATAAAATCATTAATCTTAAAGTGGTGACAGATAAAAAAGAACTTAGTTTGTTGCCAGTACTTCTCAACTTAAAGGTTAGGTCAGCAATGGTTTATGTCATGACACTGATAAATTTTTCTAGTGACCAGAATTGTTTGATTTATAATAGGTTTTTGTTCCAACTTCATCCTGAAAATGTATTTTTTAAAATTTTGTATTGCTTCTCTTTTGCATCCTAGAGACAAAATTAAAGCAATAACAAATTTGGTAGAATTAGAATACACATTTTAAAGAGCATTTTATGAAAACTAAAAAGAATTGTAATGAAAACTGAGCAAAGGGATGAGGGGGAAAGTGGGTAGGAATCATTCTGGTTTAAAGGAATTAAAAGGGTTAAAATTTTTAGACGCTGTTTAATATATTGATTGAGAAGTTAGGGGAGGTATAAAATCAGATGTAGGACATATAGACAAATCTCCTAATCTCAGGAATAAATTGTGTCTTTGAAAAAATGTTAATGTTTAATATATCAAGCTTGAAGGTCATTCTTTTGTGGTAGGGTCTTTTAAGTGAATTTCTATAGAAAACAAAAAATAAGAAAAATAGCAGTTTTAATGGTATCATCAGAAATAGGATATTTTGACTAGTAATATTCAGTCTTCTCAAGTTTAGGCAAATTGAGATTTCTCATATTTATTTTCTTGTGATTTCAGTTCTTTTACTCTTTTCAAAATACGTTTAAGTTCATACTGTCATGTTATTGGAGGAAATGGTTTTAATAGGAGGTTCAGAGTCATTTACAAAAAGTGGCTGATAAAAAAGTGGCTGAATTGGTTCCACTCAATGATATTTTTATTGACTAATTTTAGTTATTTTTTAAAAAGAGAAACTATTTCAATGTATTTAAAATTTCCTCTAAGTAAAATCACACAGGGGAAAGGATTGTAAGCAAATGCATTGCTAATAATGTTTGTGTTTGTGATATAATTTTGAATATTTCATTTTCACTTCCCCAAATTTCTTTGTAATGAAACATATTTGTTTTTAATACCAGTAGCCAATTTATTTTTGAAAGTAATGCTCCTGATATAGGTAAGAGGATCAGTCTTGAAGTTTTCTAAAGGTGTCATATATTAAACTGACATCTACTGGATTTTTAAAATATAAAGTATATTTTAAAATATACCACTTTTCGTCAGTGTAGGATTTAATTAAACATAATATCACCTATTGCAAATCTCAAATAACACACTTATACTGTATGCCCCTCCTTTGAGAGTAAATCTGGCTTATCTTGTCACTCATGTACTTGTTTAATCTGTATTGTAATTCCCTTGTAAGTATTGCCTCGCCATGTTGGGTGAGTCATGACTCCTTAGTGGGATTCTTAAGTTGCTAAAGGTTGAACTTCATGCAGATGCCTTGTGGAGTCATTCATGTCTTCACTGTCACCTTTTCTGACTTTAGAAGTATCCATGGAATCTCAAAATTACTTCTCCTCTGGTGGGTTGTCCCCCCCGCCCCCCATCCCAGATTCAACACCAGAAAGCAGTGAGACAGGAAGATTAAATGATGGCTACACTTATCAAAGGTTGTACATTAAACGACTTCGAAAGGAGTTCACTACTATATTAGAGAATTTTTTTCTTGTATCATCATAGATCTGCAAAACATTCACTTTTTAACACGTTAAGCTTCCCAGTCAGTCACGGTGACTGACACTATACTTTCTGTCCGGAAGACAACACAGGCTGGGCGCTTTACGTGTTAATATAGGTCTTATTATTTATAACATCGGTGCAGGTATAAACAGCCAGCCATCTACGGAGAAATCTAAGTCAAAGTATCTTGCTACAGTGCTCCAGACATTCTTATTTTGCCCCTCTTTGAAGGCCAGGGAAACAGCTTCTTTTAAGGTACTGTTCTAAGTAGTACAATGAAAATATACTGTTTTAACAGTTGTTTTCTATAAATGCATTGGGTGCCTACATCATAATTACAGAATGCTGGAGAGAATATCACATCAAGGTGATTTTGTGGGGGAGATTTCTCACCTGCTTCCCAGGAATGTATCACAGTTATAAGAGATCGTGGGAAATCAGGTAACTTGGTGTGTGTTCTTTGTGTTGGCGTCAGAGTGCCACAAGAATGGATGGTGTGTACCTGGCACCCTACCCCACAAGATTCAGTTCCCTGACTCTTGGTTATCAAGTGCTGAATGTTTGTGATAACATCCCCTCTCCACCCCCCTAAAAAAAAGTTTTTCTCTGTTATACCTGAAAATGCATTTTTTCATCCAAGGAAATTTATAAAGTCCTGTTCAGCAACTTCAAATAAAGTAGAACACCACTTTGGTCTGTTTTAAAACTACTTTAAGTATTCATAGTATGTGGGATTTTCCAGGTGCGTTCCCATGTGCTTCAAAAACCCTGCCGTGGTTTGCTAGTTCTCTTATGTTAATGGAATCTGAAGTCTAAGAGTTCCAGGAAAAAGGTAAGTGGTAGATATGCCATTATGTAAGGTTGGGTCAGAACTTGAGTGATCTACCTCCCTTATTATAAAAAACAAAGACAAAATCACAAATATCCCTCACTGTACAGTAGAAAATAGATATTTCAATCTTTATCAAATTTGACACCAATAAATTGTTTTACATGGTTCCAGTATTACATGTTAGACACAAATTTTGACTTGTAATTATCATACTACTATATAAAAGGAAGAATGTTTTGTGGAGATGATGTAGAGTTTAAAGTTTTCCACTTCTTTGAGTAGCTTTATTAAAAGAAGATCTCTGAACTTAGAACATGTAATGGCATTACCTCACCCTTACCTTTTTTTTCTGTGGTCCAGCTGTAACTATAATTTCTCTTCACTGTTATTGCAGGTATGTCTCCAGTAATCAAGAGACAATTAAGAGTGGTTGGGGCCAGGTGTGCACCTTTCGCTATAAAGGTAGCATTTCCCCTAAACTTGTTACCATTTTGAACTCTGGTAAGATAGCATGCGTCAAGTTGACTCTTGGCATTCTGAAGCTTGTCTTTGACTAGAAAGTGGAATGAACTTATATTATCACCTTGCCTTAGAAGCAGCAGCAGCAGCAGCAGCAGCCATACTCAACCAGATCTTGGTATTTCATCAGATGCATTCCTCCTGAGAAACTAAGAGGTGGTTTGAAGGTTTGCTCATTGACTTTCAGGTTGGTCATTCCTTTTCTCTTTGGGAGAATTATTTTATTTTTGCTACAACTGAAAATACTTTGGCACAGGTACTTGCATAACTATTTGTTTAACTTGATTTAAAAAAAAAGGTTTCAACTTGCAGGGGTGGGGAACATCTGACCCACAGGCTGTATGAGGCCCTCAAAATCATATGGTCTGGCCCTGCCAAGGCATTAGGGGTGAGTTAATTAAATGTTTGATCAAATATAGTACGGCTAATTTTTAAGTTGATAATTTTGTATGTCCCTCGAATGATGTTATAAATATCCAAATGACCCTTGGCAGAAAAAAGGTTCCCCACCCCTGGTTTAGAGTAACACTGTTAATTGAGCAGAGCAGCTGTGCTAGTTGGTTTCCTTTTTAAAAATGGAGTCATATAATTTTTCAGTAACATTTGGAAACACAACCATAATATAAATAAACCTGTCTACAAAAACATTGCTTGTGCATAGAACAGTTTTATATTGTCAGTTTTTAATGTGAAGGACAGAGGATACCAATAAGTTGAAACTTATTTGAGACCAATTATATATTTGGTTGTTTCACTTTTGGAGTAGGGGGTGGGGGTTAATCCAGATCCTTTGGTAAAAGCACAAATGTAAAAATTACATTTTCAGCGAACTTTTCATAGTGCTGTTAGTTTCAGTTGCATGTGACATTTTTATTTCCATAATGTTCTTACATAATGAGAGATTTTCCTTGATATTTCTTAAATCTCAGAGATTCAGCTAGAATAAATCTTATGATGTTCCTGCCACTGTACAAATGTAAAAAGCCTGAGGTATAAGAGGTTACATTTTCGCTAAAAAAAAAAAAATGTGTGTGGGTTGTTGTTGTCTTCAGTGAGTTATACCAGTCATCCTAGGAAAGAGAATTATAATTTAAAGGAGTGACACTATTGTAAGTATTCATTATGTTATTTTCTTGTGGTTTTAATTCATACTTGTCTGAGCAGTTAGAAAAGGCTGATTCTAGATATTCTAACCAAATGAATAGGCATCTGTCCACACATACTCACACTCACACTTGATACATGTCCCAGAATTTAAATAAGTATTAATAATAATCTGAGGCTTTTGCAAAAAGTGTAATGGTGGCTGTCTTTATTTGTATTTCTAGAGCATTAGTTGCCATAATTTTAAGCTGAGTACAAAAGTCAAAGATAAATATTCAGTTACATTTAACAGATGTAGAAACTAAAAGCTTCGGAGTAAGACTTGTTAATACAAGAGTAGACTACATTCAGTATTAGGGACATTTGGATACTGAGATAAAAATGGGAAAAGTTCTTACGGTCCCTAAGAGAGCTTACCACTGAAGTTTTCTTCACTTTTAAATACAGAATAAAACTCTATAAAATATACTTTCAGAAATATATCAGCTAAATTTTGCTCTCACTATACTTTAGCTCCAGATTTGATTTTAATACACCGTCATTGGGGTGATCATTGCCTATGACAGGGCAAGTCATATACTAGGTACTCAATAAATATACCACAGAGCAAAGTAATCTAAAGAATCTGCCTATTCAGATTTCCCTTGTGCACAGAATGATTCAAAAGTATTTTGGAATCCCTACAGAATCTATCAATTTGAGTCTGTGGAACAGTACCAAAATGAATCAGAAGTACTGAATTCTTTTTATAGATGAAAAAAAGTTAAAATATGCATTTCTTATGAAGTATCATAGTTGGAATATGAATGACCTTCAATGAGTTGACTCACTAAAAAAATACTGAGGAACGTATTTAGTAGTTCACATGATTTCTGTATTTAGCAATCTAAATAGGTGTCAGACATCTTGAAATATTTACATGGCAAATCTCTCTAAAGTTAAACAGCTCTGTAAACCCCTCACATAGGAGAAAGAGTTAAAATTTTACTAGACATAGTCTCTTGTTTTTAGCCTTGAATGCAGTAGTTTCTAAAAGCAATGAAGATTCCTATGAATATCACTTTCATGCCTCCAGAGAGTTCTTACTCCTCTGTCAGCTTCCTTGGATGCTCACCCCTCAGAAGGTATTGAATTTTGTAAAAAGTCTAGGATTCAGGGAAAGCCTTATATGTCCAAACCAAACATGAGTTTCTCTAAGTGTCACTTACAAGAATATGCACACAATCCTCCCTCAGCCACCAAAAAAAGGAGTACTGATTTTACTTAGAAAAGATTTTTTATTTAATGCAGTGAATGTATAGTCAACATTACCATTGAACTAAACATCTGAAATTTCATAGAATGAAACAAAACTTACTAATCCGTTAATGGTTACTATCCACTAGGTACATCTGGGGTCATAGAATATCAGGCTTGTAGACATTTGAGCAGACACTGTCAGCATGAAATGTAAACCTCACACAAGATATAATCAAAGGTAATTTCAAACAAATTATCCTATCAGCAAACTTTCTGTAGTAACATCAACTTCATGGAGTATTGTCTTAGCAACATATAATCATGGTGTGTGAATATAAGCATGTCGTTACAAACATGATGCACTAAATGGAGCTTATTGAGGTCAAAGCCTTTCTATAGAAAGGGATTTAATTGACAATCTTTCAACCATAGTGTATAAACAGATCAAAATAGTTCTATCATAAGAAATAGTATTTAACAACATAGCTTTAAAATAAAAATACTTTAAAAAATCAGCTCTGATGAGATTAAATTTATTGTTAAAGAATTTAGAGAGATATGTTTCTTGCTTCGGCCTTTTCTACAGTTTTCCAACACAACCCCCATCTTCACCCTATCTCAGTCTATTATTAATAAAGTAGTGCAAAACATTCTGTAGCAATTTTAGGCAAGCTTAATCCCCTACCAAGTCGGGAGGGGGTAAGACATACTCACCAAATTATTTCTCTTTCCAGAGGTATACTCACTTGAAGTTAAATAGAAAAACTACCACAAGAGTCTTGAGAATGCAGTTTTTAAATATAGATTCTATAGTAAGTAGTGAAATCTTTTTAAAGGCAAACTCCCCCTCCCCATACAGTTTATTTTACAAAATATGTGTTCATGCATTCATATTTTCAAGAATGATTATTTTTTTTCTATAAATGAATGTAATGAAACATTGGCATATCACTTAACACACTGCATTCTCTATATTACAATTCACACTAATAACAAAAATCATAGTATGCATTAAAGATTTCAGTAATCTAATGAGAAAGCACATAACTTTTTTTCTGTGAGAACATGTGAGTATTAAATATTTTTAGATATACAGGGGTATAATCTGACACCAAAAGCAATATGGATTTAGTTTGCTAGTATGTTTACTGAAATTTTGCTAATTTTCTAACTTGATACAAATTAAAGTAGTGGTAGGTATAAAAATTCAGATAGGCATTCATTTATAAACCTGGCAGTATTTATGTGTAATCCTGTAGAGATTTTAAGGTTTTAGATGGAATGATAGGACAGTTTTTGTTTGTTTTTTTTTGTAGGATTTCAGAGTATAGAAGATTCTTTTGAGGGGTGAATATACCTTCACTCATTAACTTACTTAAAGTCAGCCTAGTCATATCTAAATCTTTGGTCAGGAATAAATGTCAGGATCTGAAATCAGAATTTATGTGAAATTGAAATGCATCTGTTCCATTATTCACATCTTGGGACTCCCTCCTCCCTTTCAAAAAGTGTAAAACATAGAAAACTGCAATGTACTTTTCAGATAAAAAATAGTCACATGAAAAAAACTTTAACATGTATCTAGATTTCCATCAGGCAAAACAAAGCATATAATCTAATCTGGTTCTTCCACTTGTAATTAGAGAAGTGTGTGTCTCCCAGTGTTACCATTCTTACATTTGTTGTTCCAGTGTGCTATATTATTAGCCACCACTAACAAGGCTTTCATACAGCAGAAGGTAAACTTTTTATCAAATTGATTCTGTACAATGGAAGTATATTTTCAAAGACACATGCCCTTATACACTATTTACAAGTTCTCACGATCATGTTTTAAGAGGTAAAATAAATAAAAAGCAGGAAGAAAGGAAATGCTGCTGAGGCTGGAAGCCTTTTGTGTCTTCCCGAGCAGATGCTGGTCTCCTCAGTGCTGGGGCTAGCTAGCCAAGATTGTTTTTCTTCCTTTTACATGGGCTGTGAGAGGGATCTGGTTTCAATTCTTGGTATTGCACCTGTTTAAACAGAGTTCAGAGAAAGACTGGTCAGGTGGCCACTTTCTGGCAAAGGAAGGAAAGACTGCTTGGAGGAAAAAGTGCTCACTCTGGAAGCTGTATGAGATCTGCAGCTGGGATACAGAACACAATAGAGTGATACAGCAAGAGTCTGAGGGGAGTCCTGCCAGGAGCTACATGAGAGCCCCGATGTGACCTCTGGTAACAGACGTGGGTTTTCACTGTCCATAAGACATAACATTAAAAGCAGAACCATCTCATCTATTGTGAAGCGATGGATAATGGTTCTTTACAGATTTTTGTTTAATATAGGTTTAATATCCAGCTCGCTCTCATGTCTGATACTAAATAAACTCAACTGGAACAAAGGGAAAAGGTATCACTGTAACCCAGTTTCAAGATTTTGTTAAAAACATTTCTCATTTTACTTTGAAAATAGTTGATTAATGGGTATTGATTAACCTGAAAGGATTTTAAAGAATTAAGATATGCTCCAGTCTTCAAAAAGCCTTCTCCCCCACTCACTGACTTCAAATATGCATCTTTAAAATTCATTCAATTTGTGCGATTGTGCACAGAGGTGTTTTTCTCCAAATGTCCACTGGCACACTTTACTTTCATCATCTCATATTCCTGTTTCCTCCCTTCAGGTCATGGTGACTTCCCTTCACAGTCTCCAGCTGAACCTTCCTAGTCCCTGACGGCTCTGGTAGGTGCTTGATGCAACCCCTGTCATTCCCCATTCTTCTCTATGAGTTCTGCTAGGTTAGCACCCCAAGTAGGCTAAATTTCTCAACAGCACGATCAGCTATAGGCTTTATTAACTTTACCTGTCTCTTTGAAACCTTTGAAATTAAAAGAATATAAAGATAAAACCTAATGCTACCCGACATTAAAATAGTAGTAATAATGAAATCTACATACCACTTGTACATCTGAAGGGACTCTAGAAAGGAAGTCAAGCAGTTCATTGTTGTCAATTGCATAGGGACACCGAAGCTTTTTTGTAAATTTATTGATGCCTGAAAAAGTGATAGATTGTTGAAATCTCCAAAGTTTGTTGTAGAAAACACATTTCTGGCAAATGTATTAAAGTGATTCGAAGGTCTAGATTAAGGTGCCATTTAACCTTGAATGAACCAATAAATCCTACTATCTTTCTTCCTTCCCTGTACCCTTCTTCTCTCCTTCCCAACCCAATGGATGCTGTTTTTCTCTTTGTATTTTAGTGGCTTCCTTTGCATTTGGGAAATAAAAGCCACCTGACAAGAATAGTCAATGACCTTATTTGCTTCTCCCCTCAGTGTTACTGTACGTAGCAGCTTTGCTTTAGTGTCCCATCTATGATGAAAATTGTCTTCCTGCATTTTTGATTGGGATTGTAGGCAAGAAGTCTTATTTATTGATTTTCTCTTTTTCAAAAGATAAAGTGTGTGTGTGTGGGGGGGGGGGTGTCACTGTTATGCAGGCTAAATGTGTAGAAGACCTTGATTTTATTTCAAAGTTACTTTAAACGAGAAAGGATTTATCACCAGCTCTGAAGATGGCGGTATAAAAGGATCCTGAACTCCCATGAACACACCAGATCTACAGTTGCTTATGGGAAAACTTTCTCTGAAAACTGGCTGAGTGAATACTACACATTGGATGAACAAGAAAAGGCCCACATGGAAACAGGTAGGAGTGTCTGTGGCACAATGTCACAATAAACCCCACCCCCCGGTGCAGCACCTACAGTCTGGAGGGAACTCCAATCCAGAGCCTCTCCCTGAGGAGCATAGGATCTGAACCCCATATCAGGCATCCCCATTTTTTAAAGACTTATACATGAGCAAGAAGCCCCCAAACTACCTAGCTTTATTTTCCTTCCAATTTTATTGAGAAGTAATTCACATACTTGACTATATAGGGATAAGGTGTATAGCATATGAAATGATTATCACAGTAGGCTTACTTAACATCTATCATAGGGCTACAAAGCAAAGAAAGGAAAAATATTTCTTGCTATGAGAACTCTTAGGATCTGTTCTCTTAACAACTTTCCTTTATATAATATAGCAATGTTACTATATATAGGAAATATGTATAGCATAATACTCCCTAGGTCCATTCATGTTGACTCAAATGGCAAGATTACATTCCTGTTTATGGCTGATTAATATTCCATTATATAGATATGTACCAGTAATTTCACTACTGATGGACCCCTAGGTTGCTTTCATGTCTTGACTATTATAAATAATACTAAAATGAACAGAGGGAGATCATATATATGTATATGTATATATGTATATGTGTGTGTATATATATGTGTGTGTGTATATATATATACACACACATATATATGATCTTCAATCACGTACCATTATATTATATTTATTTATTTAAATTAGTGTTTTGGATTTCTTTAGATAAATACCCAGAAGTGGAATAGCTGGATTATATGGTAGCTCTAATTTAATTTTTTGGAGAACCTCCATATTGTTTTCTATAGTGCCTATACCAATTTACAGTCTCACCAATAGTGCACAAGAGTTCCATTTTCTCCACACCCACACCAGCATTTGTTATTTCTTGTCCTGTTGATAATAGCCATTATTACTGGTGTAAAGTGATATCTCATTGTGGTGTTTTTTTGTGTGTGTTTTTAATCTTCGCTGAAGGATGTTTTTATTGATTTTGAGAGAGAGACAGAAACGTTGATGGGTTGCTTTTGGTATGTGCCTGGACTGGGAGAACACCCACAATTTTTGGTATATGGGATGACTCTCCAACCAACTGAGCCATTTGTATATCTTCTTTGAGCTAGGACCTGAGTAGAAATTTTTCCAAAGGACATACAGATGGCCAACAGGAATCTGATTAGGGAAATGCAAATCAAAACCAAAATGACACACCTGTTAAAAAAAAGTAAGTGTTGGCAAGGATGTGGGAAAAAGGGAATCATTGTATACTCTTGGTGGGATTGTAAATTGGTGCAACCACTACAGAAAACAGTATGAAGGTTCCTCAAAAATTTAAAAATAGAACTACAGTATCAACAGGCAATTCCACTTCTGAGTATTTAATTGAATAAAATAAACACTAACTCAAAAATATATATGCACTGCATGTTCATTTAGCCTTATTTGCAATAGCCAAAATAATGGAAACAACCAAAGTGTCAATCAATGGATGAATGGATAAAGAAAATGTGATATATAATGGAATGTTATTCTGCCATAAAAATAGAACTAAATCTTGCCATTTCCAACTATATGGATGGACCTTGAGGGCATTATATTAAGTGAAATAAGTCAGAGAAAAACAAATACTGTATGATTTCATACATGGAATCTAAAACAAAAATGAGCTCATAGATTCAGAGAACAGATTGGTGGTTACTAGAAGAGGGAATTGGATGATGGGCTAAAGGGGTCATAAGGTACAAAATTCCAGTTATAAATAAGTCATGGGGATTTGGTGACTAGCATGGTGACTATTGTTAATAATACTGTAATTGCATTTTTGAAATTGCTAAAAGTATATTTTAAAAGTTCTCATCACAAGAAAAAAATGTATCTCTGGCATTGGGATTTTTAGAAACCACTTTTTCTTTTAAATTACAAGTGTACATTAAATTCTTGCAAAAGATGCTGCCATGATTGACTAACTTGGATCACAACAGCCAAGAATCATTAGAGACAAACATCTACCCATGCTAAATTACTCAATAGTTAATCCTCTGTACTACCTGAAGAGTCAGTGTGGATAAAGGGTCAATGCGGGTGAAATGTAAAAATAATGTATAAAACTTAGAAGTATCTGTCCTACATATTCTGTGTGATAATGTAGATTTTCAATGTGACAAGTCTGTTTTTAAATTTGTGTTGCACTTAAATTACCAAACATGCACATAGAAATACATAAGCAACTTGATATGAAAGCAGTGGTCTGGTGAGACCTGGGCCATGAGCTAGAGCATTGTGGCTCTTCGTTAGGGTATGATTTTCTTCTCTTCCTGTGTCCCCATGTGAGGTCCCTCTGAAACTTCTGGTTAGTACTTCAGCAATCACGTACTACTAAAGGGAATACTGTTCTTGTTTCATTTCAGTGAATGAAACAAGAGGCCCACACACATTCTCTAAAAATTACATTTAAGACAGCCAGTGGCTCCCAAGTTACAGAGCGAGATGTCTGCCATGGTCTCCAGGTTCCAAGAACCTGGGCAAACAAAAACAGAGGTTCACCACCTGTCACAACCTAGATGGCAGGAGTGGCTCTCAGTTGGTTAGAGGTAATAAACTGCCAAATGCTCTACTCTAATTCCTTCACGATAAGAGCATCTGTTTTAAATATCAGAAAGGAATGCAAGATGAGGGCTGGAGCATACACTAGGGCAGTGGTCGACAAACTGCGGCTCAGCAGTCAATCGCACTGTAAGTGTGCGCCCGCACATGGTATTTTGTGGAAGAGCCACACTCAAGGGGCCAAAGAGCCGCATGTGGCTCATGAGCCATGGTTTGCCGACCACGGCACTCGGGAAAAAGAACATGGTGGAAAAAGCCTCTTCCCTAGCATAGTGGAAGTACTGTATTAGGTGAAACTGTTTATTTAAACTATAGAAATTAAGAACAAATAGTCACTATTCCTACTATCCTACTCCCCACCCAAGATGCGGAGGTAAGTTTATGGTAAGTGGTAAGAGGGAGTATTCATGGTAGGAAAAGAGGCCACACTCGGGAAAAAGAACATGGTGGAAAAAGCCTCTTCCCTAGCATAGTGGAAGTACTGTATTAGGTGAAACTGTTTATTTAAACTATAGAAATTAAGAACAAATAGTCACTATTCCTACTATCCTACTCCCCACCCAAGATGCGGAGGTAAGTTTATGGTAAGTGGTAAGAGGGAGTATTCATGGTAGGAAAAGAGGCCAAAAACAGTAGGGAGAAAGGAATCCTAAAACTGGAGGGCTTAGAGACATCTGACCCCTCTCCCTTTATTCCAGCATAGTGCGTTAAAGCCTTAAAAAGAAAAGAACAAAACATTCTCTTTGGTCTTTTTGTTGTACGAGCACATGTTGTCTGGAGTCAAGGCCCATTTCAGTTCTTTGCATTTCATATAGGTTTAGCAAGCTTAGGTGTGTGGAGACCAGGGGCAAGTAGAGAATTCTACTTCTACCCAGTCTTGTGTGTGTGCATATGTAATATCTATGCATGTATATGCATATGTATATATGTATGTATGTATATAATTAATGTCATAGTTTTATATGTTAGTCAGTCTTAGAGATTAAGAATTGAATTTTCCAAACCAAGAGTTTTGTCAGATATGGGGGGGGAGGGTGCGCGGGTAGGAGGAACCTCAAAACTATCAAGAATGCTGAAACTTGGTACATGAGGACTGTTGGCATGCGGCATAACTGCATTAAAAATTAGGACCCGAAACTACTTTTAAAGGGGGTTTTTGCAGAAGCATTCTTATTTAGTACACATAAAGCAGGTTTCTTGTTCCTAAGCAGCCTGTCAATGACAGGGACCCTTTTCTGTATCCTACAGGTGACCATATATAGTACCATATTTACAGACACTTCCACAAGACAGAGCACCATAGCACAAAAGCATATTGTCCTGAACGCACCATATGGCTCGAAATGCCTCTGTTTACGTATAAGTGGTGAAAATAAATCAGAGTGATATCTAGACCGAGCTACTCTTTGATATATGAAGAATCTGCACAGCAACATGTTTATAGTATGATGGAGCCTATGGTGCCAGATAAGAAAAATGCATTTTGCAGGTAGACTTAGATCGTTATACTGTTGTGATTTTTAACCGACCTGTCTCTTTTCATCATGGAGTAGCTTCATGACCATAAATATACGGAACTACTGACAGGATAATTCATCCCTTAAAAATAGTTTGTTCTTAGCAGCTAAGACAGTAAAAAGAAAAGAAAAAGGCTTTACTTACCCCAGACAAGGACAATGTATCTCAGTGGAATGAAGTACAGCACGACTGTGAACACACAGAGGGCCACGATGGCCAGCCAGCTTAGGAATGGGACCGTCCAGTTGAAAGTACTGAATGAAAGGTTAACATTAGCAATGTAGCATTTCTTATCAGGAAGGGATTAGGCCTCAAAAGATATTTAAAGGAATAAGAAATTGTACATGATGTGGATAAATGTTAGTGTTTTTGTTCTAATTTCCTGGTAATGTGTGTTATATTCACTCAGAGTGGGGTTTGTCCTGGGCAGTTTTTGATCCAAAAAAGGATGATTATTAAGAGATTTTCTTCCAGTACTGTGTCTCAGCATAACTTAGGAGTTATTCCTTAGTTTTGTAGCTAGCTATAGCTTGCTTTTTGTATCCTGAGGTCAAATGTTTAATATTTAAAAAAAATTTTTTTTAGTAAAAGAGCCAAAGTTGCATCAATCTGATTGTCTTGTTTTCAATTACTTTTAGGGTTTGGCTTTTTGGACTTTATCATTTTCCTCCCATGGCTAGAGTGAGCGACTTATAACTTGCCAGGTAAAGAATCATGTCTTCCCTCCCTTACACCTGTGCTTCCCTTGCTTCTGCTGCTTGTGGAGAGAACAGAAGGCTGAGGGTCTGCCTGCTCTCCTGGGGCTCAGCTCAGAGCTATCCATCACACTGTTCCTTGTGCAAGGGCACTGGCTCTTTCCTCAGAAAACCTGTCTTCTGGGCAGCTTCACTGGAGGGCTCCCTGTGTTCTTTCTTTCTCCTCTTGGAAGAGTAAGAATCCTTACCAGTGTAGCTAATGTCAGGGGAAACAAGATTGTCCATTTCCCACAACGCATTGTGGAATCTAAATCTAGAATATGATCCCCATTCAAGAAAGTTCTGGAATGAATAACAAAATGCAGTTATAGAGACTTTTCACTTTGTACTTAAATATTGCTTCTGAAGCTGCTTTCTGAATATATGCATTATATTCCATGTGACTATAGGGGGATTTCTCTTTTTAATATTCAAGAGATTGTGCAGAGAAGATGGCTGCACCTCAGCCTATACTTATCCCTGTATCACTACTGCACCTATGGAAGTTCTACAAAACCCTGTATACCACAGGCTGGTCCACAGCCAGGATCTGGTCCTCTGCTTCAACTGGCCCTCATGTTTTCCAGCCAGCACCTGTTCTGAGGTCTCTTAGCATCCAGAGAGATAAAGAACCATTTTCCCTCAGGCATTCACTAGCCTGGCCCGAGAGCTGACCCAGGGTCTTCTGGTGCCAATGAGATGCTGTCATCAGGTATGAACACCCAGTGTACCTCAGAAAGGACAACACTCACTCAGTAGAGAAAGCCCCCATTTAGGACTTCACCCTGTGCTTCATGGACAGAGTGTGGAGAACAGCAGGACATTCTTAGAGATGGAGAAAAAAAACATTGAGAGGAAGAAGGGAAAAGACAAACGTGGGAATCAATTTTCAGAAGTCTAAGACTGACCGTTGCTTCGAGGCACATTTGGGAGTGAGAGGGAGGCTGTTCTGTCTAATGTGATACGAGAATGTGGAAACTCAGCATCTATGCATGTGTGGAAATGTATTAAACAAAAAAATTACATGAAATAAGACTCATTATCCCTTGAAACATCAAAGGCACTAAACGAGTGACTCAAACCTTTAGTTTAAATAACTTACTCCTCTTCAACTTACGCCCAAAGAGTCAAATCTGAACACTTTGGGTTACGAACAATAAACAATGAGTGGATATATGAAACTAGGAAAATGTAGGCTTAACTGGATATACAGCACCCCTTCTTGAGTGGGCCAATTTTTATATAGTTCAGTAGTAGTTTGAGGCCTTAGTATATTTTTACTGATATTCAATTGTAAATCACCTTATTGTTTTTATAATTAAACAGTTGTTTTAAAAAGTAGATTAGTAAAAAAGTATTTCAAGTAAAACACAATATAAAATTAAGAATGTTTCTTAACTTTGCATTAGATATTTTCTTACTCAAAAAAATAAAGGTGATTTTTAAAAATCCACAGAATTAAAAAATTTTTAATGGCCGAGCATTAGTTTATTTCATGTATAATATATTAGCTGTATAAATACACAAATTTGAAAGTATATTTGGTAAGATGCTATATATAATACCACTTTCAAAAAATTTTAGATTAATTTGAAAATATACCTCAGCCAACAATAAAATGTGTGTCTTCCTTACCCGAAATCCTCATTTTGCTTAGTTTATTTATTTTTTTTTATCATGAGTTGATATTCTGTTTAAGAACAAAGCCTTTCACTGTGAAAATGTGTTAAAATTTAGAATGGTGTTATTTCTCCAAAGCTACAAGTATAATTTCTTTCCAACCAATATGTTCTAAATTTCAGGAAGGAAATTGACAGAACTTTCATAAAACCAAAGACTGACAGAAACAAAGTAAATAATGATGAAACTGAGCAATAGATCATCCAGAAGGAGTGTCCCCTGCCAAAACGAATTGGCATTTCACCCTCTGAGAAACAAATGGACACTCTGTCTCCACAGAAGGCCAGGGTCCACGTGTCAGCATCACTTACTTCTTTATCCTTTCGCCTAAGGAAGCCGCTTCATCTAGGATGTTCTGGACACTGATGCATACCTCCTGGATGGCATAGATTTTATTTATAAACCCCTTCTTTTCACTGTCCTAAAACATAATAAAAAGAGAGGTTCTGTATGAGTCATGGTATTCTTCAGTGCTTGAATTCTTTGCATTGTCCCTGTCTTAACATTTTTAAACTTAAACTCTATGTCTTCTTACATACAAGGATCACTTGAGAATTCAGGATATAAAGGGAGGGGTAGGAGGAAGAGTAGCCACTGTTGTGGAGCTGTGCTAGTATAAAAGGTAGCTGCAAAGCAGGGCATTCAGACTCTGTTGCTGGTGCCCTGATGATCAGAAAAATGTCAGCCAGGGGGAAAGAAAGTATAAAGGTTTAAGAGATAGGTCATGTCTCAGAATAACCACAACCAGGATCTGTGCTGACCCTGGACCCACCATGATTCACTACTTAGTAGACCTTGTTTTTTGACCCCACCACCCACACACCTGAGTTTGGTTTTAGCTTCAGATATTTCATCAGCAGAGACTGCTGGGTACAAATTAGAGGACCTGACAGGAATGAAAACTGCAAACAAAAATGACAAGGTTGCCCAGTCAGTGTGGCTTAGTGAATGAGCATCAACCTTTGAACCAGGAGGTCATCGTTGATTCCCAGTCAGGGCACATACCCAGGTGCAGGCTCAATCCCCACTGTGGGAAGTCCAGAAGGCAGCCAATCAATAATTCTCTCTCATCATTGATGTTTCTCTCTCTCTCCCTCCCCTTCTTTGAAATAATATATTCCCCCCCACACACTCATGCTCTCACCCCAACCCCCACCCCCAGTGTCTGTGTCCATTGGTTAGGCTTATATGCATTCATACAAGTCTAGTTTACAAATGAGTGAAATCATGTGATATTTATCTTTCTCTGACTGGCATATTTTGCTTAGCAAAATGCTCTCCAGTTCCATCCATGCTGTTGCAAATGGTAAGAATTCCTTCTTTCTTACAGCAGCGTAGTATTCCATTGTGTAGATGTACCACAGTTTTTTAATCCACTCATCTACTGATGGGCACTTAGGCTGTTTTCAAATCTTAGCTATTGTAAATTGTGCTGCTGTGAACATGGGGGTGCATATATCCTTTCTGATTGGTTAAATGACAAGGTCAATTAAAATCCACTAAGTGAACACTTTCTAGGATAGTACCGAAGACAGATGAGATATACAATAAGCCTGGCCCCCTCTGAAAAATAATAGCCACAGACTTCATACAGTAGCTTATGCTATATTAGGGTTCTAACTAAACATTTTTTTCCTCTTTGTACTTAGTTCTTCATTTTAAAACTTACGCTGGATTTAAGCAAACTGGTGTGCTCCGGGGAACGGGTGGATGGGGATTGAGCAGAAAGCACCCAGAGAATGGTGTGATCCTGGGGGAGGTGTGTACATTTTGTAATTTTAGACCCAGAGGAAGAAATACTGGTGGCCTTTCACGATTGAAAATTCTGCTTAGTAGCCTGGCATCACAGGCACTCGCCTGGGCTGTTTGGTGGAGACCATCCAACCCTGATTCCATGACTCCATTCCTCCATGCCAGCTTGAATAGCTCTGAAAATGTAGCTCCAATTTCATTCCTTTAACTTCTTTCGAACGCTTGCACACTGTGCCAGAACACTTGAGACCTCATGTGGCAGGCAGTGCGTGCTGAAAGCCGCCAGGAAGCTAGAATAATAATGTCGTCATGTTGCACATTTACATACTGACTTTCATTTCAGAGGAGTCTCTGAAGCACTTTGCACTGTGAACACTTGGCTGAGGCTGGCATCCTGCCACCTTCAAAGCCAAGGGCAAGTGAATGACAGGTGTGTATGCAACCTCCAGGGACAACAGGGTCCAGTGGGACTGAGGACATGGGGACCAGTTTTATAACATGATCTTTAGATACCGGTTACTTAGAGCCTTTGTTTTTAATGTAATCCCCATGGAAGATATTGCCTACATTATTCATCTTGGTTATGCCACAATGGACTGTCAGACAGTGAGGTAGATGAGGTGCATTAGGCTCAAAGTATAAGGAAAAATTAGGTACTCTGAGTCCCCGCTATCTTCAATTCGCCTTTTTTTTGTTATTACAGACATGGGTGAATCAATTTCTTGTCTTTTTTCCCTCCTCAGTAATAAAAATAAATGTGTAATTGCACCTACGCAATTTTACACTTTAGAATAAAATGGATAACCAGTGGCTCCTTTTAGTTCCTTTCATAATTACAAAGTTAATCTGCTGTAATCATCTTCATGGCCTTCAGTGTCGTCTCTCAAGTAGGGAGTTCATTTATGTCTATGAAGTAAAGTACTCTTATAAATACTTTTCTACATACAGAATAAATCAAGCTGAAATTGAAGTATGTTGGTTATACAGCAAAAGCTCATTGGAAAAAATGTCTTACCTATTTGAAATTATGACTTGAAAAATATTTCCTTCATAATAGCAGTAAAATCCTATATAATAAAAGGGTAATATGCAAATTGACCCTAACAGCAGAACGACTGGTCACTGACACACACTGACCACCAGGGGGCAGATGCTCAATGCAGGAGCTGCCCCCTGGTGGTCAGTGTGCTCCCGTGGGGGGGGTGAGGGGGGGAT
>NW_006299705.1:16018681-16051875 GCF_000327345.1 Myotis davidii
CCCACCCTCCCCCACCCCCGAGTGCACAAATTTTTGTGCACCGGGCCTCTAGTATATAAAATATTTAGGCATAACCTTAACAAGACGTGCAGAATCTATATAAAGAAAATAGCAGTACTGTGTTTCTGCATCGAGACACTGAATATTAAAAGAATGTATTATTTTTTTCAGTTGAACGTACAGGTTTAATGCAATTTTAAACAAATCCCAATGTGTCTGGAGTGGAGTGAAATGGTGTACTCAAAATCTGTTTAGAAGAATAAATGAGGATAACCAAGAAATTTTGAAAAAGAGAAATAATGAGAAGGCATTTATTGTACTATATCTTTAAGTATTTAAAGTATGAAAGATGAGCACTGAAGGAGAGATTGGTGTATGATTAAAACACAATAAATCCATCATAAAGAATGAAGTATTATGTTATGGGTAATTATGTTAACTATTTGGGGAAAACTATGTTGATTCCTACCTTAATAGAGCCTCAAATCTATTTGAGATAGCCCAAAATCTACCTTAGCATCTATCTAAAATAGCCCAATGTATTCTAGATTAATTAAAAAGTGAAACACTAAGTGACTTATAAAAACAGAAGAAACTACAGGTAAATTATTTACTGACCTAAGGATGAGAGAGAACTCTCTAAGCATATAAGAAGTAAAGGAAATCACCAAGGAAAATAACTGACAGCAAAAGTTTCATAAAATTAAAAACATTATGCCAAAAGTCATAAATTTAAAAGGCTTAAGTGGGGGGAAAAATTAGCAACAAATATGATATCAAGGAATGGGATTTCCACTATATTCAATTAACACCTCAAAAAATATTGCAGTTTTGTTTATAATAACAGTAAAAATCACTAACATGATACATACAACTGATAGACTAATATGAAATTGCAAAATATTGTTTAAAGAGAATATTTAAGGAAAACAGAAATCCTTATAAGATGTGTTATTTAAGACATCTCAAGGATTATATTTTGTATACACTTTAAAATCTAAAGTGCTGATGTATAATTATTGGCTAAAGAGTTTTTAAAATCTGTTCATTCTTGTTTCTTCTGCACTTTCACCCCACTCCCTAGATCCCTAGATCCTCACCCCTGCCATCCAAACCCAAAATAAGATAGTTGTATTGTTGGCAAAGTTTTGAAAAGCAAATGCTTTGGGATAAAATTTTTATTTTAAAATCTTTCAGCAAATTCTGTATTCCTCCACTGTGGTCTCCAACCAATGAAGTAATTACTCTTTATATACGGTATATGACCCAAAACTGCAACGGGTAATAGAATTGCTCTGTGTTGCATTCCAATATTTCATACTTTTTTCACTAATGTTCAATACTTTATTAGTATAGAATAAATTGGTACATTTCTTTTATTGTCGTTTTTGCTTTCCTTTATAAACCAGCTTGGATGAAAGAAATATCATAGGGTAGTTAATCATCCAGAGGCCTGGTAGTCTCACTGGTTGTTTAAAAAAAAAAAAGTATTATTAAGGTTTCTTTTTGAAGATGTAAAAAAAAATTACCCATAAAAAAGAGCTATAACTATAAATCTGAGAACATGTGAGATTTATTTTGTACAACTTTTTCTAATGATTCTATATAATTTTTTAAATCTTATATTTAAATAGTCTATAAAACATCAATAACTGCAACATGAAATACAATGATTCTTTAATTGTCACCTACTTTACTATCACATATCACAACAGATAGTTACTATATTTTTCCAAAGAAGTATCTTCTTCCTGGCTTTGCGATATTTAGGAAAATCTAAAGACCTCAAGAATCTATAGGAGAGTTTTACATATTTGGAGAATCCTGTTAATTGATTTCAAACCAAATGACAAGTGCCTCCATTCACTGATTCTGTTCCAAATGGGAACAAGAAGCCAATAGGTCTTGAGATATGTATTGAGGGTATAGGCTCCTCATGCATCCTACAATGGTAATTAATGCTATGTAGGGCCTGCCAAAGTGGTCATTGTCAGCCCTGTTGACATTATAGAAAATGAATCTGTTGAACACCTTTGCTCTATCAGTCACAGCAGGTATACAGAAAGTTTGCTTGAAATATTAATGTTATAAAATTGTTATTTCACTTTCTAGGGTGAGGTTGTCTTAAGAGTGCAAGGTTTGGCTCTTAACATCAGAACTAGCCTAACATGGAACTGTCCCAGCAAACCAGGGCATCTGTTCACCTTACTTATTTCCTAGCAGAGGCATTCAGACTTGCCACCCCAAAGAGCTAATCTTGTTCATAATTTTGCTTTTCCTTTAAAGTCTACTTGCTAGGTAGCTTCTGGCAAAAGGTAAGTGACAAGATTGATACTTGCTATGAGAAACCGTTATACTTTATTATTGACTATAGCTCTTCTGTGAGCAAATATAGCCTCACACAGCAGAAAGTGTACAGTTGTGTTTGGAATATGTTTGTTTGATGTGATTTATTTTTTATGCTAAAGATAGTTTTGGTGCACAACTTTCTTAGTTCATTCAGGAATGTGTCCTGCAAAACAAACTTCCTCTCAGATCTATACTTCTAACCCATGGAAAATATATTTGATAAGAGCTATAAATTGAATAAATGCACACAAAGTGATGTTTCCTCTTTGCCATTATTACTTTTTTTTTCAGATACAGAAAATTATGTTCCAGCCTGAAATCTAGAATACTGAAATTCTCACAGATGCTTAGCGACTCACAGAGAACCTTGACCTACTGAACCTTATCTCAGTGTCTTACTCAATTCTTATTACTTTATCGAGTCCCACCCAGGTTACTTGGTGCCTTGGCTCTTTTCCTCATATTAACCTTAAAAATAGGAACCCTCCATTGAGACATTAAAGGATTCTGAGATATATTTCAGGTTAAGCGGACAGATGGACACCATTTAAAACTTTTTTTTTCTCTTAAAATATAAAACAGTTCTCAAAAACATCTGCATTTCAGGGTTTTAAAGACGACTAAAATAAGAGATGTAGAGCTCTCTGTACAATGCTGGGTACAAATACACTGTCTAAATTATTATAATAAGTATTGTATCAGTAGTAGTATTAAAGGTATGGCTAAAATTTCTTATTAAAATAATCAGATTATTTTTATGCATATATTAAAAACTAAATTTTGAAATATTTGAATTCCCAAATACCTAGTGTATGACACCTTTCACACATGTTCAGTGTTGCCCCAGATGACATAATGTTGGCAGATTCCATTTCAGAAAACGATGGTAGATTCTTTGTTACATTAAATCTTTTTCCCCCTTCTGCTGACTCTGCACATATTTTGTGCAGAATGAGCATTTACCTGGTTTTAATTTTTTGTTTCCTCTGTGCAAGGTAGCCCTATGCTTTTCAGAACTCACTTTCTACAGTGCAATTTTTAATCACATGTAGTTGTGCCTTCGCCTGTTAGTTTAATAAGTGTCCTTACAAGCCACAACCCTACTCCATTCCTTTCTGAAATGACAAGATTGCCGTTTACTGCAGCAGAATTGAAGTCCAGAAGTAACAAAAACAACTTTCTTTGGCACCAGCCATATTTATTCCATGCAGAAGCTACAACCATGGGGCCAGTGATGAGAAGACATGTGTTTAACAAATGTGATAGATTGTTCAATAGTTCATGAAATAAGCCATGAGGAACATGACTCGACAATTTTGTTCTTGACAGAGGGTGTGGGGGATCACGTTTCTTCAGGAATTTATCTTTTCATTAAGAATTTTCTTATGTAAAACCTAACACTTTAAAACAATCTGTTTTTCCTATAATATTGTTACTGTGGGCCTATAAAAACGTGTCTTGTGATAAAGAGTAACTTAAAATAAAAAGGGTCCTCTAGGCTGGACAGTGTGAACAATAGGCACTTTTGAAATGGCAGCTGGCACTTGTCAGGGTTATGCTGAAAGCCCAGAAGGAAAGAAAGAAGGGAAAAGAAAGGGAGAAAAGAGCAAGAAGATAGAAGGGAAGGAAAGAGAAAAGAGTGGCAGAGACTGAGCCAAAGAGAAAGGAGAGGGGAGGGAAAGACTTGCAGAAAAGACACTTCCAGAGACTGAAGGGGGATGAGGAGACCTAGGGCTTGGGGGTGAGTGGGAGGGAGGGAAGGAAAACATCTCGGATCAGAAACAAAAATGACAAACCCAAGGCAAAAACAAAACTTGTTAACTAATCTTGTTACCTTCTAATTAAGCCAAAATAATTATTTGTAAAAGGCTGTCCATAAAACATTTCATTTTCATTTAATGCAAATGTAAATAAACCTTACAGATAGCGTCCAGGGATGTACCTGTGGTCAGGGAGAGGGTTCCCTGAAGTTCAATTTCTTGCTACTGAAGCCCCTCATCTTGTGAGTCCTACGGGACTGGCAAATCTCCCTCTTCCTAATGATTTAAGAAAAGTTCTTTTAACTGTCCTGCTAGTACTTGAAAGCTCTTAAAAGATTAGGACTATCTATCAATATCAAAACCTTTGACTTAATCTCCTTGCCAGCAGGCAGGAAGCTCACTTTCCAGTGAGTGGCTTTATAGATTATCCCATGTCAGGTTTGGTCCCATGAGACGCTCTGCTTTTACAAGGACTCCCAAGTGAAAGGGCTAGCCTGGCTCTAGACTAACCTTGATAGAAGCCACAACAAGCTGTGAGGCTGCTGTTCCCAAGTAACCAGAGAGGAAAATAAGTGAGTGACAAAGGAGTCTTAATATGGTTAGAGTTCAAATGCAGAGCTGAGAGGGCAGTTGAGAGTTTAGAGAAGGCTGTGAGTGCTCTATTCTAGATGACTACGAGCTTATTTAGAAAATGACTAGGTTTCTGACTAACTGGCTCTATTGCTAAGCATGGTTTAAGTCCCACCTCCTTTATTTTCTTAGCTATGTGATTTTTTGAGCAATTTACTTACTTTCAACTGTAAAATGGGGATAATATTTGTAATTGTTATAAAATTAAATGAATTTAACCCATTTATAGCATTTACCACAAATGTCTGGAACATAGGAAGTATTCAATACACATTAACAATTCAAAGAGTGAAAAAGGAAATACTATAAAACTTGAATGCTAAACCTTATTAAATCTTAATAAAGATGACAGGATTTTCTCCCTTCTTATTTGTGATATATCTCAGGAATATTACTTTATGTTTGTATAACTTCTTTATCATCTAATAGGATCATGGATTATCATATACATGCCATTTTACATGATCCAACAGTCACATGATCCTTACAATAATAGGTATTATTTTCATTCCCCACATGAGGAAACAGTTGCCTAATATTTCAGCTCAAACTTCTACTGCAGTCTACGCTCCCTCTTCTTTGGTGCCTGCAGCCATATCTGTTCTCACCTGAGACATGGCATTTAAAAATTGAGCAGAGAGACCAAGATGGCAGCGTAGATAAATGCCAGTACTCACCACCTCCCCTATTCACATCAAAATTACAACTAAAATACAGAACAACCATCATCCAGAACTGCCTGAAATCTGGCTGAATGGATGTCCTACAACTACAGAAGTAAAGAACAAAGTACATTGAGACTTGGATTCAACAGTAGAGTAGAGGATTCTGAGAATCAAGTCAATGATTTGGGGTATGAGGAAGGAAAAAAACACCCAATAAGAGCAAAAAGAACCCCAAAATATGAAGATATTGTAGGGAGCCTCTGGGATAACTTCAAGCATACCAATATTTGCACGTTGGGGGTGCCAGAAGAAGAGAGCAAGCAAGATATTGAAAAACCTTCATTATTTGAAGAAATAATGACAGAAAACTTCCCCTACCTGGTGAAAGAAATATACTTACAAACTCAGGAAGCACAGAGAGTCCCAAACAAGAGTAATCCAGAGAGACCCACACCAACACATCATAATTAAAATGCCAAAGGTCAAAGACAAAGAATCTTAAAAGCGACAAGGGAAAAGCAGTTAGTTACCTACAAGGGAGCACCCATACAACTGTTAGCTGGTTTTTCAACAGAAACTTTATAAGCCAGAAGAGAGTGGCAAGGTATATTCAAAGTGATGAATAGCAAGGACCTACAAAATAAACTGATAAACAGAACCAGAGGCATGGAAACATGGAACAGACTGACAAATCTTAGAGGGAAGGGGAGATAGTGGGAAGGGAAGAGATTAACCAAAGATTTTATATGCATTACCTATGAACACAGACAATAGGGTAGTGAAGACCTGGGGCAGGCAGGAACCAGAAGGAGTGGGTAATGGGAAGGGGAAGGAGGATATTTGTAATACTCTTAACAATAAATATTTGGAGGAGAAAAGAAAATTGAGCAGAAAGTTTCTCAGTTTATAGTATTCCCTGCTGAAAGTTACATATTCTTCTTAGGCCAATGCTATATATTCATTCATGTAAGACACACACCTTTACATCATAGGGTTTTGAAATGTGCCTATGCAGGTAAAACTTCCCATTAGAACCAGTGATTTGTCCTTCAACAAGCCTTATGGCTGAATCAGGGCCAGAACTTATTTAATTTCAAACAGCATAAGCTTTGTTGCTAATCTACTTACTAGTGCAGATTTTTAATTTTAAAAAATATTCATCCTATATAATAAAAGCCTAATATAAAAATTGTCCCCTCCACCGGGAGTTTGACCGCTCACTATGACACACGCTGACCACCAGGAGGTGGCACAGAACATGGCAGGCATTGGCAACATGGTGCTGGCAGCGGGCAGCAGTGGAGGTCCAACGAGAGTGGGACTGCGGTGGGATGGTGAAGCAGGTGAGTGGACAGTGCCAGGCCAAGGTGCGTGTGAGCGGGGGCACGATCGCCCCACAGATGGTTGTCAGCAGGCCCTGACCACCCAACCTCTCACTGGCTACCTGGGGGCATGGAAGATTGGGGCCAGAGGTGCACTGAGAATGCAGGGTGTCCACCGAGCTCTCTCTCACTCCCCCTGCTACCCTCCCTCAGGGTGCCAGGGCTTGCGCGCCAGGGAAGCCCCTGTACTCAGGTGCTGGGCACCCATGAGGAACCCGCCCCACACCTGTGCAGCCTCTTCCGGGGGAGCTGGGCTGCAGCCGCCGGGACCAATCGGGCTCCCTGTGGGTTTGCACAGGAGCTGGTCTGGGAGGCCAGCTGGGAGGGAGTGCAATGCCCTCCCAGCTTCCCAGTGACACCACTGGGTGGCCCAGAGGTCCATGCTGTGCCCTGGCCCATGGCATTGGCTGCGCTCACTGCATCTCCGCATGGTGACTCAGGCACCATGACTCAAGCAGAAAGGGGCATGTGGGGGGGCCCAGGTGTTGCCCAGGGCCCAGCGGTCAGCTGGGCCCTGCCCTTCCACACCAGACACTTGCACTTGGATTACCGACCAGGCCTAGGTACCGCACCTGTGCATAAATTTCATGCACCGAACCTCTAGTTTTATTATATGTACAAATGGATATACACACAAAGTGTGGAACCCTCAAAGGTTTTTTTCTTGAATAGATTTGTTAAGAAAACAATCATTTATTCAGTTATCTTTGTATAGGACTTTTCATGGTTTATAAAGCATTTTTCATTTATCTTATCACTTGGATTGCAGGGGCAGGTGGTTCTCCCACTGTATAGATAAGGATACTGAGGTTTGGAGAAGTTAAGATCTTGTTACCAGTTAAAAAGAGTTTCTGGGACTTTCACCAATATCTCATGACTAAAATGGGGCTCCTTTCAGGTCACTGTCAAAAAGCCATCAAGTCACATATGGTATTTCCTCACTGTATTTTTTTAGATATTTAAACTTGGCTCTTCCCAAAAACTAATCTTGAGCTATAATCAAATTGTGTGAGAAAAGAATCATATTAGTATTATAAAAACAATGCTCTTTGTGGCATCTCCAAAACCAAGTCAGGATTGCTTCGTGAAATCCGGAGGCTATTTTTCTTTACAAATATTTTACAAGACAAACTTGTACCTTTCTAAAAAAGCACATCTGTTGCAAATTACTCCCTTACAGAAAGAGAGAGAATCACCATTCTTCCCATCTGAGCTTAAAAGAGATTTGTTGACATATTCTAAGGCCGGCATAGACAAAACAGCACAGGAAAGAGGAGGCGGTCAGCAGGATCAGGGCTCAGCTTTGCTTAAACTAATTCCACATGCCCCATGAACCATTAGCTGTTTTTTATTTCCTGCTCTAAAGATCTGTAGTGAAAATAATCTGGGGTAGGGAAAAGCTGCACTTATTATTTCTTTTTCCCCCAACAAGATGCTGTGTTAGCAAATAGAACATATGAGCCACCTTCAGAAAACCAAGGTCTTTAATAATCCATTTTTCAAACACTACTGGTATTTCCTTTCCAAACAAATATGGACTGTGACTGGAATCAATTTCATCATTTGTATGGTTACAGTTGCCAAGTTTCTGGAAATAATCGCCATTTAAATACTGGATAATATTTTTTATATGAAGCCAACAACAGTTTTATTGCTATTTAATTTCCATGATTTGTTTGTTTGCTATAAGTTTTCGGTGTTCTGAGAGCAAGATGTTTGGGGATAGAGAAAACTCTTAAGAACAGATCAGGGTAAAGCCATGTTAATGGCCTGACTTGAACAACCAAACAAGGAAAGCCAGCATGAGGAAAAAATGATTTGCTCTACTGTTAGGGGCTTTTCCCCTTCATTGACCTTATAAACTGCATAATATAATATACCTTACTGTTTTCAGGCCTTGGCACAATTTAGAAAAATCAAAGACATGATTGAGAACTCAGTTGTCTTCCTTAAGAAGACAATAGGGCTCATCAATGAAAGCAGACAAAACAGAGATGATGCTGGTACAAATAAAGGGTCTGGCGAATTGGAGGGAACTATGCCATCCTCCTCTATTGATGCCATATGGAGCACATACTTGAACAACTTCTTGTTCTATGGAATGCTGCTGATGCATGGGACGTGCCTGTCCCTTACACCTTCCTTACTGCAGACTAAATAACACTAAAACAGGCTTCTGAGGTCAACCTGGAAGAAAGCACCAAAGGCCCACTTTATCCAGCTCACAGCAACATTGTTCTTTACTTTGTTATATGGATTATGGTCTGTCTTTCAGTGTATTTGGAGAGGGGAGGAAGGCAGTGGGAAAGGGCAAGAAAACCTTGGGAAGCAATTTGAAAAAAATCTCATTATTTCACTGGGGATGGCCATCAGTTTAATAGGATACAATACGTGCTTCAGAAATAGTAGTTTATACTTCGGCATTTAAATTTCTGCATTTATAAAATAAAAGGATGGACATGGATTGAGGCTGTGATGTACTTGCCTGGCCTGGTACTAATCAGGCAGATGGATGTTGTGGGCTTAAAACTCATTGTACATTTACAGCTGTGTGATTTTGTATAAGTCACTTAACCTCTTAGCTACTCAGTATCCCCATCAGTAAGATGGAGATCATCTCTACCTGATAGTGTTGATGTGGGAACAGAATGAAGCCATGCATATAAAGCAGCTGGCACATTAATAGATACTAAATAAGTGTTTCCATCTCCCCATTAATTGTCTTTCTTCTCAAAGGGTAACTTTTTTTGTCCCCCTAATGTTTCTTATTTTCCTTTCTTTTTTCCTGGAGTTTGTATTTAGAATCCTGATTATCATTCATTCTATTCACATCATCTCCCCATTTGAGCTGTATCCTGTGGAGCTAAGTCTAAGTCTATTCTTTTTATTCATTTATTCAATAAATATTTATTGAATGCCAACTACATATCAGACACTCTTCTGGGCTCTGGGGATACAGTGGTAAATAAGACAGCACCAAACAAAGAGAAATCAAGAAGAAAAATAGCAGGAAGTGAACGTGCAATGAAGAGACTCACAGTAGGTGCATGTGCTGGAGAGCAAGCCGGTGGACGGAGGGCTGCCCTGAGTGAACCGTGTGGTTGGGAGCTGTTTCAGTCAGAGAAATCGAAACTGCTCTAGGTGTTTCACACAAATGAATTTAACATAGTGAAGCAGCTAGGCTGGTGATGGGAGAACTGAGAATGGAATGGATGTTAGGACAGATGTTAGGAATGTAGGAAGCCACTACCAGATGAAGGGGATGTTTCTGGGGTGCAGATGCTAGATACACAAACCCACTGGCAGAAGCCGGAGCCATGGACAGGGCTGCTAAGCAGTATTTGTAATCATGGAGGAGAAGCTGTCTCACTCTGGTGGGGAGCTACACACCGAGGGGACCCAGCACCTAGTCACTCCTAGAAAATGCCCCCTGACTCAGAAGTGGGGAGGGTAAAGAGGAAAGAGAGAGACGGAGAAAGAAATTGTCATTTTTTCCCTTCTTTCCCCCAAAAGCCATTGTCAAGGGAGCTAGGAAATGTGGTTTTCAGGAGAAAGGGCGAGGGATCAACCTAGAAGCAAAAGGTAATAACCAGAACAAGCTCTGAATGACCAGGAGGCAACCAGGAGCAGCCCAGGGAACCAGTGTAGGTGACGCAAATGCTCCGCGGGAGAAACCAGCTTAACTTGTTGAGGAAATAAAGGGTGCCTAGGACAGGTGGCCAGGCAAAGGGGGGAGTGGCTCAGGAAGATGTCAGGAGCGGGGATTCTGTCACCAGTGTGATGGGAAGCCATCAGGGTTTCAACCAGAGGAATCACATGATCTAATTTACATTTTTAAAAGCCCTTTAGGCAAAATGTATTGCAGAGGGAAAACAAGATAGGAAATGACTATTGTAGTCCACGAGGGCATGATAGCTGAGACCAGGGTGGACATACTGAATGTTATGGAAGTAAAGTCGCCATAGACATGTTCATAGATTGTATCTGGGAGGAGAGGAAAAGAGAAATCAAGGAACTGCCTACGTTTTGGGCTTGAGCAACTGGGCAAATGAGGCTGGTTTTATTCAGCTAGAGAAGAGTGGAGGAAGAGCTGCGATTGGGCCTGGTGGGTATGCAGGAAGAGGTGGATGGATGTAGGAGTCAGGGCTGGAGATGCAGATGTGAAAGTCCTTGGCATGTCGAAGGTCCTTCAGATCACACTAATAGAAGGAGTCATGCAGGGAAAGAATACAGACAGAGAGGGGCCCAGAACAGACTCACAAAGCTGTTGACCAGATGAGGGGGAGCCAGGAAGGAAGAATGAAAATGACTGAAGTAGAAGAATTAGGAAGAGGCTTCATAGAAGTAAAAAAAAAAAAAAAAAGTATTTCCAGAAGGAGGGAGAGGTAACATCTCTGAAACTCCGCTGTCAGGTCAAGAGGTGCCAGTGGATTTGACAAACGGAGTGTATTGACATGTTTCAGTTCAGTGGTGGGGACAGAAGCTGTGGCTAGACTGAGCAGAGAGTGAATGAAAGGGGACACACTGCAGACACCTCTCTCAGAAGTATTGCTAAGAAATGGGGAGGGTGCTACAGAGCAAACACCTGGGTCAAAAGAGGGGACTTATTTTAAAGATGGGAAATACAGCCTGACTTCCAATTGTGGTCTGTATTTAACAAGATCCCTGGGTGACTCATATGCATGCCCATGTTTGAGAAGTGCTATTCTAGGGTGCATTCACCTGCTCTTGGAATGATGTCCTTTAGGGGAGGGATGCTGCAGGAAAGGGGCACTAACAGCAGGAACATTGTGTTTGGGAAGGGGTGGGACAGAGCCCAAGTGGAGAGAAGCAGGGATCCCTCCGCCCCTGTGACCGGAGGGAAGGTAAGAGAAGGGGTGCATGAAGTTGGTCTTAGATTTGGCAGAAGAAAGACATGAAGGTGTGGGAGTTCCTATTTGCTTCTGTTTGCTCAGTGATACAGGAGGTGAACGCATCAGCTGAGAGTGAGCAGCAGTAGCAGCAGTGGGTGGGTGGAGGAAGTGGGTGGAGATAGCAGCAGGTGTGAAAGTGTCTTCTCATTGGCAAATACACTGTCCTCAGGTCTGTCCCTGGACCCTGGGGGGGCGGGGGAGAGGGGATTCATAGGAGCTCTGTAGTGTCCTACTTGCTATTGATTTTGCATTTCAGTCTCTTTCACTGCCTTAATAAAATAAAGAATTTTATTCATCTTGCCTAGCCAGTTTTTTATTTAACCCCCTTTTATAAAGCTTAAGAGTATGTCATGTCCCTTGAAGTTAAAATGTCTAAGCCGCTGTTGTGTTCGACAGCCATGATTTGTTCCCATAAGGAGAAAATGGGCCCTTCTTTTCAACCTTTGCAGGCCCTGTCTCAGAATAACTGAGGCAATCCAGCCTGCATCTGAGCCAAAACTGGGCACCTACAAACAAAAATATATGGGTCTATCATTGTTTCTTTCTCACGAAGTCCTGCTTTTATACCTGGCTCTTGAATTCTAGGGAGACCTAAGAGTTCTTGGCTAAGTAAGTGGATAAATGGTCTAGAATGTGGTCAGGTCACAGGTAATCTAGGTTTGTTTCACTGAGGTGGCAGAGAACCAGTCTCTAAAGTATGTGAACATTAATACTGTCTATCAGAATTATTTGTTGCCGCCAAAAAGGAGCTTTGTTGGCTTGTGGACCCATTTGTGTCTGACTGATCACATCATATTAAAGGACTATTTGTCCCGCCACAAGCTGCTCTCATTTTAGTAAAGTGTGTTCCTAGTCCTGGCTCTTTAAATAACCATGCCTCAAGTCTATATTCTGAGTGGACGTTTTACCCAGTCCTGTTTGTGCTGGAGATCCCAGCATCAAATAAGAGGAACTGTTTCAATGGAAGCTGGAAAGAATTGGGTACAGAGAAAGCCCTACACACAGGTGATGACCCAGAGACAAGTGTCCAAGCCATACCTTGAGGGTGGAGCTCATCGGGCATCTCACAAAAGTGCCCCTGCCAGCTGTCTGTAAATTGCACTCCTCTCATCCTGGGACACCCATTCTTCCCTGCTAACCCCCACTCCCAAATGGTTCAGAGGGAATTAGAAATAGATACTCATCACCACTTGGGAACCTCTGTAATAAAATCATCAACACTTTGAGTTCTGGACCACAGTTAATGTTAGCAACTCTAGCCAAAGACAAACACACACATGCACACACTGATGGCAGGAGATGCTGACCAACATAAAATCAAGTACGTTTTAGAAACATAAGAAAGCCTCCAATGGGAAGGAAGTGGGACACATGCAAGAGGGCGTGGCCTTACTTCCAATTCTTTCCTCTGAGTGCACATTCCAGGAGGACAAAGGAAATTATTTTTGGTACGTTTTCTTGTAGAGCTTAATAAACCATTACATAGTTCGAGGCATTTAAGATTGTTCTGAGTCGAATAAGGTAAATTAATCCTTAATTTATAAAATGTTTCCCCTACTGTGTGGTATTTAGTAAATTCTCAAAAATGTTACCATGTGACTATTATTGAGTGTTAGGAGATAGGTTACAATAAATGTTGACTTTTCCTCCTACCTGATCTTTTCTGTTTCTGTGCTATCAGATAAACACAAACATTTAAATGCCTCTGTTGACAAATGTGCCTTGGTTGTAAGCAGGAAAGTTACAACAATCTGCTCATCCTCAAACACACTGTGCAGAGTTGATAGAAATTATTTTGAACATTCTGGTTTGTGTGACTTTTTGGCACATCTACCAGTATTATGAACTAGATATTTCATCTAAGCCAAACTGCTACTTGTAGAAATACAAATAGAAGTTCATTCTCCAGAAAGACCATAGCTGGGGGAAACAAAAAAGATGTTATAAATTGACATTATTTTTTTAAAAAAGAATTTTTATTATTCAATGTATTAATCTAAAGGCCAAAATTTCCCTTGTAATTTCTGGTTTGTTTTTTCTATTTCTGAGAATCATTTAAATATTTCTCTTAAGTAAATTAGCATTTAGTTATTCCTATTAACTTAATAGAGGTAGCCGGCAATACCAATTAAAAATGTAAAGTCATTGATGCAAGGTAGCAAGGTAAGGTCATTTTATGGAAGAGCCACCTGGTGGATAATGTCCTGTAAGTTCCATCCACACGGGGAGAAAATTGTTCCCAGTGATTGCAGTTAAGAAACAGCTTAAAAAGTATTAAAAGGCAGTATTATCACCTTATAGAAAGGGTTCATGACAGGCAATGTTTCTTTAACACTGCTGATTGCTGGGACTTTTTCTGCCAGTATGAAATGGTCACCCATCTAAAGGTTTGTATATTTCTTCGTAGCCCTCTATTAGCTTGATTAAGAAATATAATCAGCATTTTAGTTGCTTAAAAAAATTAGTCAAATCATCCAAGTATGGTCTATAATTTTTTTTTTACATATTGACATTTTAAACCTATAATGGTTAAATAAATTGAATTGTGCATAATTGCTTGTAGAATGATTTTATCTAGTCCAAATATAACAAATTTGATCATTCTCATCTACTTTATTATTTAAGTAAATTCACTGCTTTAGAGAGTGTTAAAAATTATTTGGAACACACTAGAAAATCATTTTGTGAAATTAATATTTGAATTTTTTAAAATCCAATTGGAGTCAAAGAGCAAGATAGGGCAAAGAATTTTTTTGTTAAAAGTCTGCTTTATCTGATTGGTGGGAATTATACGAGCAATGAGGAATTTCTCAGGGCTCGAAGGTGGATATCAAAAGGTTTGTGGCTTTAGGCAAACATCCAAAACCCATACTAATGCAATAAGTTCTCCCGTGTCCTCAGGCACAGCAATGTGATCGATAAAAGATTTCCATCTTCTTTCCTTAGAACACAATTCTGGAGGTCACGGAGGGGCCCTGTGTATATTCAGTATCAGCACTCCTAAGTGCTAATCACTGTGGTCTTAGGATGGTCACAGCATCCCCGACAATATCCCACCCCCACACCAAGGAAATGGGGGGTGACCCACATCTTAAAGGGCTATTCGTAAGGTTAAGTAAAATGTTTGATTAAAACATTAGTTCCTCCCCTATTTCTAAAACAACTCTTAGCTCTTCCTCCACAGCCAGGACACAGTGATGGATATGAAGCACACCTCCAGCCTGTCCCTGTACTGAGCTCCCAGCCTGAATATATTGTCACAGTGTGTATGTGACAATATTTTAAATAAAAGATTGCACAAAGAAAGGATACATGAATATCTTTGCGTGAACTTCTTTTGATTCATTTTCAGAAGGTAATAGAGGTAAGCTCTGATTGCCTGATAGGCAAAAATACTATGCAGCTGTACCTGACTGACTGAGCTCAGGTAGAAAGGACACTGCGTTGTTGCTTTTGACTAGAAGGAAGAGTTCATTAACTCGCCAAAGGTCTACTCTGTGCTGCACATCAGCCTGGGCCTGGGATAGAGTGCTAAGCCCAACAGGCACAGACCCTGCCTTCCGGATGCTTACGGGCAGGCAAAACATCACGAGGGAGACGGGGCACGTTAGACACACTTTCACTGAGCTCCCTGGTAGTCGTAGAAGCACAGCCAGATAGGGTCTTCGCTAACACATTAGGCCAACAGTGAAGAACTAGGCTATAACTCAGAGCAGTCAGCTCAGATATTAGAATGGAGCATGATTTCCAAGCCTCCAAGCACCCAAATAGTTTGATTTTATTTATTACCAAAGATACTGGCCATTATCTGAATGCTAAATAAGAATTTTTCCTGAGTAAGCCAATAGGAAAAATTAAAATAAAATAGAGAATCCTGTAGGAGTGCCATATAGATCGCTTTAAATTTGTACACAGGTTCTTATGTTTGAAATAACTACCACCGAGTAATAGTTCAGTTTTCTCATTTATTAATACCTAGTTGCATAAATTATAAAGGTTATAAAGGTATATTTTACTAATAGAAAATCTAATTTTATTCAATTAGAAATTGAATTCTCAAAATTAGCTGAACTCCTTTCACCTAAAGAGCTGTTCATCTAAAGCCAGGAATAATGCACGTTCACCCCCCAGTGGCAGCTCAGCAAACTGCAGGTGCTCACACTTGAAACAGTATTGTGCTAATTTAACTCATGGCTAACATTAGAAACTACGGATAACTCCCATTCTCTACATAACTTATAATGTTTTAGCCCCTAAACACTGTTTAGCAGAACCACCTCTCTTTTTTTTCTTAATTTCTATTGTGCAGATCACCCTCACCTTATCTGGCCACTGTGGTCCCAGCCTCCTGACCAGGTTCTCCAACGCCTCCTAAACACTGCCAATCAGGTCATTTCCCTGCTTAAAAAATATGAACTAAGTTGCTTTGTAGCACATCCAAGAGAAGCATCTGGGCTGATGCAAAGTGACTGATTCTGAATTTGCTCAGCAAGCTGAATTCTAGCAAGAGGTCCACATGCGACCACTCTGAGAATACACATCACACCTCCAGCCTGTCCCTGTCCTGAGCTCCCAGCCTGAAACTCCTGGCCTCATCCGGCCCCTCCACCTGGGGAATCCCCACCCGTCTGCAAGGCTTAGCTCCAAGCCTCGTGCCAGCAGGAAAGCCTCCCTTGAAGACTGCAGTCCTTTCACCTCTCCCTGGAATGAATGTTAAGCTTGATTGTCCGTGGCGTTAGCTTTCCCCTGGATTTGTTTTTACTACCCTCTTATTCGTGTTGATTATGTCTGCGACCTTGTAGACAGTGACTGTGCTGGCGCTGGAAAACCCTGTGTGTAGCGATTGTTCTTGTGTGTTTTTAAAGACTCCCCTCCTCACTGCACCCAGCTCAGGGAAGATACAAAGCTCAGTAAATACTGAAAGGTTGCACCCACCCATCCCAACAGCGTCTCATTCTCCAGGCTGCAGATGACTCCCAGGTGCGGCTTCGGATCACCCTGTCATCTTTCCCTCGTTAAACACATGTGATCTTTTCAACAGCAGCAGTAGCTTCATGTCGATAGATCTGCATATTCAGGGAGGAGGAGAGCTGGCATGATGTTTCCTAGTGGTTTAGGCTAAGAGAGCAGTTCTTTGATTACCTGGGTATTTAAGGTGAAAGTTAGGGTTGATCCTGGCAAGGATTTGTCTCATTTATTCATTTCACTTTGTATTTTCGGGTCAGTTGTGATTTATGGGTACTTTTCAAAGGTCACTATCCATCTTTAAACTACATCAATCTTAAGCAACAACCTTCCACTTTGAAGAAAGAAACTTACTGTTTCACAAACACGTTAGGCAAGAATGTGGTTTGATCAACAGCACATAGGATGCATGAAATCAACATTTATTTCTGTGACATCGCCTAAGGCAGCCAGCACACTGCTGGTTCAGATTAAAACCACTACCACAACAACGAGGGGACCTAGGGAAACACTTTGTTCTTAAACTAATTTAAATACATCCTGGAATAACAAAAGGTATTAAACTTTGCCACATGTGCCCACAATGGCATGGCCCTCTAATAGGAAGACTGCTTGGTGTTGGTCTTCATAAAATGGATAACCCACTGGCATCCCTAACCTCCTTTTTAACCCTCTAGTTAAAAGCATACCACAGGATCTTAATGTTCTTTAATGTGGAATAAGGTTTAAGACAGTTTTGAATACATTTTTTATAAGGCTCAAATTTCTTCATCACAGGAAGTGCTACAGCAATTACTTGCCAGACACAATATTTCCTTGAATCATACACATTGAAAATATATGTGTATATATATTACAAAAATAAAATTCATGTTGACTTATCATTCCTAAAATAACTTTCTCTACTCATATCCATTTATCTCTAGACAAACAGTCATTGAAAATAAGATTTGCCAAGGATTTGAATTTGTGTATCTACAGGCTCCATATTCTTACAATAAAAAAGTGGAAAAATCTACTTACATGCCTTCAGTTATCTTTGTTGAATTTGATTTTTTAGATATAAATAACCAAACTCTCAATGTAAGCCTGATACTGATAATGAATATGTTTCAGATGGCAACAGGAAAGCATGCTATTGCTGCAATTACATGCAAATGTTTTGAGTGCAGGCAGTATTAAAGCCTAGTTTAAGCCACTGAATGAGGGAATTCAGAAGTTAAGTGGCTCAAAAGGAATAATTTAAACCTGCTGAGTCAGGTTTCTCAGTGAATAAGCTGCCCTTGGGAGAAATCTGGTGTGGTTATAAGCGGTAGAAACTCCTTCTGTTGGATTTTATAATTTTAATATGAATTATTCCTGGTACCTTAGCAATTTTTATGCAAATTACATAAGGCTTCATTCTGATAGAGGCCCCTACCTCTGTTTATTTAGTCAGTCTGTCTGTATTTCCTGGTCCCCACTGTGTGCAGTGTCCTAAGCCAGGCACTTGAAGGTACGGGACTTTTGCGTCCCTGAGGAGCTGAACAATTCCTACCTGCTGTCAAATACCTGAGAATCTTGCTTCCATTAATTTTCGGGGGAGTGATTATCAGGTGGGTGGGATTAATCAAAGAAGACTTCCCGGAGAAGGTGAGGACATAGGATGTAGAAACACACAAATTATTATTATGTATGAGGATGAGAAATCAATGTGCTGGATTAAAGCCAAGAACCACATCAAGGAGAACTGGGTGAGAGGAAACTGATGGGCAAGCTGCCAAGAGCCTGACGACCGAGAGCACCTATTGAGCCATCCTGACACCATCTCCTCCCTCCCTGAGGTGTGAAGTGTTCACTATTCATCTTCAGTCCATACACGTGAGAGAACCCTGAGGAGGCCACTAGAGTCTTTATTGTAATCCTCTTGTCAGGCCCGGCCGGCATGGCTCAGTGGCTGAGCGTCAACCTATGAACCAGGAGGTCACAGTGTGATTCCCAGTTAGGGCACATGCCCAGGTTGCTGGCTTAATACTCAGGGTGGGGTGTGCAGGAGGCAGATGATCAATAATTCTCTCTCACCACTGATGTTTCTCTCTCTCCTGCCCCCTTCCTCTCTGAAATAAATTATTTTTATATATAAACTTAAATTTTAAGCTATTACACAGAAAACACTTAGCTTCTGGAGATACTCTCACGTAGTGACCCTTGTAAATCAAAATCTTAAATTAAAAAAGGAATTAATGATCTCTCAGAATAGAAGGATACAAATGTAACCCTCCTTTATGCATTTCTACTTGTACTTTCCTTCCTAAACCAAAGTAGAAGAGAAGACATTAAGAGAGACTCTGGCTTCCAATATTAAAGTATTTGTGTATGCTTTTAGTAAATAAAGTGACTTATCTTCTCTTATACTAATAATTATGGTGCTAAATTCAAGATGGAGTCCCGTACAAACGCAATCCTGGATGATGAAAAGGGAAATAGTGCAAGCTCAGGACTCAGGCCCGACAGCTATTTGGGGAGGCCCTGCTAATGGTACTACGTACATTGTGGGGTTTTTTGTTTTTTAAAAATATATTTTATTGATTTTTCACAGAGAGGAAGGGAGAGAGATAGAGAGTCCGAAGCATCGATGAGTGAGATACATCGATCAGCTGCCTCCTGCACATCTCCCACTGGGGATGTGCCCGCAACCCAGGTACATGCCCTCGACCGGAATCGAACCTGGGACCTTTCAGTCCGCAGGCCAATGCTCTATCCACTGAGCCAAACCGGTTTCAGCCATTGTGGTTTTATAAATTGAACTTGTGTCTGGCTTCCTCTCAGATGCTTCAGTGATAGTTGAATAACAGCAGCCATGCCACCACGTTAGCAACTTTCTCTGGGGAGAGTCATTCTGGCCCCCTGCATGGGAATTTCTGCAAAGCGGCCTGGGAGAGCAGAACGTTGGGAGAGTAGGGGGGCAAATGTCTGCATGACTTGAACTGGAATTCCACTCTGTGACGCTACATGTTTCATAACCTCTCTAAACCTCAGTCGCCTCATATGTAAGATCTGGGTTAACAGTAATACCCATTTCTTAGGGTGATGAAATTAAAATGCTCGTCCCAGTGGTTGGCCCACAGCAATATTCCATAAATGTTAGCATTTATTTTATTTCCAGTATGTTTAAAGTGTATCGTGTAAGCTGTGCACTTTAAGGCAGAATGTTGAATGTCATTACCGCAATAAAATATTAGGGTAAAAGTTACGGAAAGTGGAAAACTATAAGGAGAAATTATTCTAACACTTTTACTTTCTGCTGCTGGCTGTAGTAGAAAGGGCACATCTTTGTTATTAGTTTTAAGTATTTCTACTGGTTTTTCATTTCTGGGGCCTGGTGATAGGTACTAAGACAATAGGGTGCCACGGCAGTTCTTTGTCTCAATGAAGTTGGAGCAGAGCCAGGAATGATGGTGGCTGTCCATCCGCTCAAACACAGCCTTCCCCAGGGCTTCCTAAGCACAGGCTAAGGAGCCCACTTACTGCCCTTCAAAAGAAGAACTAGGAATTTCTGAAGCTTCTTGGCTTTGCCAAGGACTGGACAACAGAATATCCCTTTGGTGTTTAAGATCTTAATGTTAAATTCTTAAGTGGAGGGAAATATAAAGAAAATACTATATTAAACTATCAATACCATTGATTAACTTGAGGAAGTAGCATCTATGTCCCTTCATGTCAGACTGAGGAAATGTCAATTAGATCACCTTTCTATCTATTGTGCATGTACTCGATAAGTCAGTCACTGAAACCGTACTGACACCTATTATCCACCAGGCTGTATGCTGCGTGCGAGTGATACAAAGGTAATAATACTCAGCTCTGGCCCAGAAGACAACAGGCTAGTATATCCTTAGGATCTTATCTACAGGCGTAGAAAGATGGGGAGATGGTAACTAGTGGAAGCAGGGAAGACATCACAGTGAAGTGATTTTATCATCTACCAACAAACATGAAAATCTAATGAAAACATCAATGTAATCCAATGTAAAAGAAAAAATCTACGTAATTATTCACTGCTTTGTCACTCCTGCTATTTTTCTACAAATGGGACTAAGTGTGAACTTATTACACTAAAATTAACCCCAAAACTAGATCTGGAGAACTATTAAATGGGGGCTGATTAGCCAGCCTGCCAACTTACTTATATTCATCTCATTAAAAACATAATGGAGGGTCTCTGATATACCAAACATTGATTTCATGCTAGGGAGGGGGGCAAGCAGCAGAGAAGCTAGAAATAAAGGACAAAGCCACAGCCTCAGGAAAGTGCAATGAAATAAGGGAGAATCTGAAACCTGCTTTTTGACAGGTACCAGTGAGTTGCTCTCAGGGACACAAACTCCAGTGCTGCCTAGGCCAGGCTGGGCGAGAGAACAAGCACCTTGGAGAGGGACACCCACCACAGCTCCCCTGGATCCTGGCCACGGGTGAACCCAGACCCAGAGCTGCCAGAAACTTCCTATTTTTCAAGAGAAGCTCAAATTCCATTTTTTTTTTTCTGTGAGATCTGATTTTTAAAGGTTCCCTACTCCATGGATCCTTTGTGCTAGAGGTTATAGGAAGCCGATGCGGGTTGGATGGCAGGGGCCTGGGGTTGAGGAGGCCTGTTGGGAGGCCATTGCTAGTTCCAGCAAGAGATAATGAGGGCCTGATTTAAGGCAGCAGCAGTGGGATGACAAAGAGGAAGAGGCAAAAGAAGTTGTTGGCGAAACTCGGGTTTGGGGATGACAGGGCAGTTATGATGCATTAGCAGATGCAAGGCAGGCAAAAAGGATGGGTTGACTTGACCCTCGTGGAGTTTTGATACAGGGCACACTGAGCTGTGAGTGGCCTCATTGCCGCAGCCTCTAAGCCACATGATCACTTCTGAAGCAGTTGGGTTTTCTTACCAAACAGTAACTCTTAATTAAATTACATCCACAGATTTGATACCAAGACTGACTAAACCTATGTTCAGCTCCTTTCTCCAAATACAGTATCAAAGACAGAGCCTGAACACAAAGCATTTCCTGTCAGACAACCACTCGCTTTTAAGATGGTGAAAGCCAAGATGAGAAGAAAGACTCCAGAGCATTGCTATGAGGTACCCCCACCTGCATGAAATAGAAACGCTCTCCAGCTGCGGCTCAGCCTGTGCGCAAACCCAGGTACAGCGAGGTCCAGGAGGGAGTTCCGGGGCTCGGGTTTGAGGACTTGCTTAATGACCCCCTTCCTGTTTGGGAACAGTATCTCCACAAGTGAACTAGACTTTTCCCCAAGCGGATCTTGGTATCTAGATGGAGATTCCACGGCGATGCCAGAGCTGAGAGAGAGCTCTGTGGTTCAAGATACACAACAGGATCAAGGAGTTACACTGCCTTTCTTAACTTATTCTTACAGAGTGACCGTTACTTTCCATGTTATCTGAGGGAATGGGGAGGAGACATACATAATACATATAAAAATAGATTGCGTCCTCCTGGCATCATTTGCACTTCGAGTCTCTCTTTTTCTGTTCTTTTTTTTCTTTTCAGGGGGTAGGGATGGAGGGCAGTTAGAGTGACATGAAAGAGAGGTGGAGAGAAAAGACATTCTATTGCTCTCCGAGTATCTTCAACAAAAGCATCAGGTACTTTTGCAGAGTGAAATTGGGGCAGAATCATTACATTTATATTCCTAGCATCTAGCACAGTGCCTGACAAATAGTAGGGGCTTAAAATACTTACGGAAATAAATGTGTTGAAAAAGAAATATTTGTAGGAGTGTTTATGAAAATGAATAAACAGAGTCAACTACACTCAGTGAATCTTCTAGTGAACAGCTGCAAGTAACAGAATATTCGACTAATGGTTTAGGTAATAGAGTTCATTTTCCTCATACAAAGACACCATTGGGGCCCCAACAACTATCTTTTCATTCCCACATGTTCTTCTTCACTCTCATGGTGGTAGGATGGTTACTTCAGCTCTAGGCATTAGATCCACACTCAAAACTAAAAAAAAAGAGAATGATGGAGCCAGCAATATCTGCCCTTTTTATCAAGAAAGTAACACGCTTTTCAAACCTCCCCAGAAAACATCTCTTCCACAAAACATATCTGGCAAGAACTTTATCAGATGGTCATTTGTAGCTGTAATGAAACTTTAGAAAATTAGTATTTAGCCATTCTTTGGCATCATGTATAAAACCAGTCTTCTGTTAGCAAGGGAAAATGGGCATTGGGTAGACAGTTAATAGTGTCACACTTTTAGAGCCCTTCCAACCTCTCACCCCTTCTGAAAACTCAAATTACATACAGCCCTGTATTAACTTATTTTTGTCACTTTCCCCCACTTTGTGAGGGCGGAACCTGTGTTTTACTAATTTCCCCTTATCTTTTATACAGTAGGCCTTCAATAAGTGTTGTTAAATAAACAAAAACCATTATCAATGTTTTTTGAAGTACATGTAAAATGATGCTTTTTAAGTAGCTATAAAGAGGAAAAAACCATGAATTCATTTTTACATTTGTGCATTTAGCTACTACTCTATTTCAAACACGCTCATTAAAGTAGGCTTAAGTGAAGTTTCAGAAAGGGATGCAAGAAAAAATATAAACACCAAATATAAAACATCCTTATAATTGTAATAACAGTGCAGACCTAACTGAAAATCATCCCTATAAAATGAAGTGAACTTCTTGGTTTCTTTTTTCACTAATGCATTCTGTACCAAAGATAGATAAATTATTCTAAAAATACTAATTCTTTCCAGTTTAGAAACCTTACTCAATGCACATAAAAGACTTCCCCCCATTCCTCGCTCCAGTGCTCAGAACTGTACAAACTGACCCCCACAAACCTTCTTAGCTCTGTCATTCATGACTCTCATATCCCATTATTTTGCTCTAGCCAAATTCTTCTATTCACTGCTCCTATTTCCCGGGCATCTTACTTCCCTGGGCCTTGGATACTTTGGATTCCTATCTTGGCTCTCTTCTGAATCTGACTTAGCCTTTAAAAGTTCGCTCAAATACCAAGTTAATAATTAGATAATGTGATATTCCAGCATTCTTTAGGCTGGACATACAGTCAGTCTATGGAATATCGTCTGCCTATGTTGGGTTTTGTTACCCCAGTTGTCCAAGAGTTACATGGTAAACTAGCATCCTAACCTTTCCAGGCAGAGCCCTGCAGCTGGGCTTGCTAGAGTTCTGATAGTGGTCATATCACCACTTAATTAACAATGCTATAATTGTATGTTAGCTAACATTTACTATATAGGAACTGTACAAAGAAATAGAATTTGGTCCTTATAATAGTAAGAGGTACTATTTGTATTCCCATCTTGCAGATGAGGCAACAGGAAATATAGCTTAGTTTCTAATCCAGGAGTCAGTAAATTTTTTCTGTAAAGGGCTCTATAGTAAACATTTTTTGTTTGATAGGACATACAGCCTCTGTTGCAACTACTCAGCTCTAGCAGCCACAGACACTAAGTAGACAAATGGATATAGTTGTGCTCCCATAAAAGTTTATTCACAAAAACAGGCAGTGGCTGCATTTGGCTCATGGGTTGTAGTTTGTTGACCTCTGCTCTAGTCCAAATAACCCGTTTTATGTATTCGGCCAAGAGAGGAAAAGCCACTTGCTCCAGACTGCACCAGAGGCAGATCTAGAATCCAGGCCTTCTGATTGGTTGTTTAGTGGTCTTTAATGCTAAGTGAATTGGGATAATTACTCCATAATAAATTAAGCTGTTGAAGCCATAAGGAAGATCTGATACTATTGTCAAATTAGGTCACTTTTAACTCGGATAATTAGATGTATACATGTGGATTTTATTCTACTTCTGGATCTTCCAGAGGTAAGTGGACATTTAAACTCAGTTTCCTTATTTGTCTTGCAGAGAAAAGCATTTCCCAGACCAGACAATCATGTGCCACAATGGCATGTACAGGTAGGACTTAGTGCTGTTAAAAAGCAGGGTTCGGTACTCCAAAACACTGTCAGGACAGCAGTCCCTTGACAAGATTCCTCAGAGTGACACATGGCTCCGTGCCGAGATCCTATTTTGCCAGGGACATTCTGACATGGTTAGAGGGGCCTTTATGGTGACAGAACAAAACCCATGGTTGCTTGACCTCCTTGGCCCCATGCTCTAAAAATTTAGTTCTGCATTGTTGATTGAAATCTGTGGGCAAGCTGTTATTCTGTGACCTCTGTTCCTTCTATTAATAGCTTTGGAATTTCCTGGAAAATATAGTTACTATTCCCTTGCACATCCACTTTAAAAAAATATTTTAGTTGATGTTTTAGAGAGAGAAAGGGAGAGGATAGAAACATCCATGAGAGAGAACCCTTGATCAGCTGCCTCCTGCATGCCCCCTATGGGAGATTGAGCCTACAACCAAGGTACATGCCCTTCAGTCCATGGGCCGACGCTCTATCCACTGAGCCAAAACAGTCAGGGCCACACCACCTCTTGGGCACTGTCACGAGCACTCTAAGTTTCTCTATTATTGTCTTAGGATTCTGTGATGAAACTAATAGTTTTCAAGAATTTCTTCTTGAAGTACTGTAACATATTTCAAGCTTTCTCTTGGGCCCACAAACTAAGAAAAAAAAAAATGAGAGAAGTAGTTTGTACCTATTATTATACTTTACTCTCCTGGGTAAAGACAAGCTGCTGTGACCTTGACGGTTCACAGAGGACCATCACAAGCAGTCAGGCCTGCCCACTCAACACAGTCAGAATCTGGGACAGGAGCTGACACAGAAGGTCAAGAAATAGCTGTCCTTCAAAAGTACGCTGTAATTGTGGCCCTCACAGCATTCTTGACCTTGGCTTTTGTCATGACCTGGGTTATGTTTTGATTCTCAGCATCCATATCTTAATAGATGATGTGCATCACATTTAAATACTTAGATCAACCTTGAAGGAGGTTCAGAATCCTCACCAGCCTATATAATTTTTGCTAGTCCAATCTGTCATTAAGGAGACTAAAGAATTTTTTTTTTTCTTTGAGTAGATAGAAGCATTTGCTGTGGTTGCCTGGGCAAAAGACACCGGCAATGGTGTCTTAATAGTTGACACCACTTAGCACTTAAGATATATATAGTCCTGTGGCCTGAAACCTGCTTTTGAAGAACAAAAAATATTAAAAATATTTTGTCAAAGCAGTGGGAAAAGAGAGAGAGGTTCCCTAAATTTCAGAACCTATGATACTGTATTAAAGTGAATAAGAAAAGGAGAAGCGATTTCCTGTTTGGGAAAACATTGGTGGAGCCTTGGATTAAGAGCTATACATATATTTTATCAATGCTGTAAAGTAAATACTACTACTAGATCCACTAGACATATGAACAAACTGAGACCCCAGAGTGGTTAGGCAAGTTACCCAAGGTCATGTAGCTGGTAAATGATGGAGCTGGGATCTAAATTGAGAAAATCTGAGTCCAGAGCCTGAATGAACTATTACCTTGATCGGTACAACCAGCTGGTAAAATCTATTTTCTTCAGTGGAGACCTGATGAGTGAGAAACAAAGAGAGGATATAGCATATTCCAGTTTCCCTATTCCCTAGAGCACTACTGACATATTAAAGAGTGCACCTCCCCTGTGCTATTGTCCATGCCTGGGCAGCCACAGAGGGAGGGGGCAGTCATAGGAACCCGTGATCGCATGTCAACATTGCTATTTCCCAACAGTGATGGGAGTCTGCACCTTGCTTTTGTAAAGTTATTTAAGTGAAGGGGGAAGCATTAAGCTATTAATGGCTCCAATGACATATTTTGGGGTAGATAAGATTTGTTTTTTATAGTTATTTTCTCCCGTCATTATTTTAGACTCATGCAACTCCTACTCCTTTGTAGTCATCATGAAGGCCCTGCCCAAATATTCTGGCTTTTTCTTTTGGGGCTGTGGTAAGATTGTACTTTTCTAGCTCCTGGAAGTGACTTGCATTGGCCAATGAAAGGTGAGCAGCAATGGTCTATGTTGTCTCCAGAAGGAAGCCTTAGAAGTCAATGCATGCTTTGCCATGGTTCTCCTTTCGATTTGGTAACTAGCGAAATAGCAGCTGCTCTGTCAGCCGAGGCGAGGATGGCAGCCAAGGGAAGGAGCAAAGCCCCCTGCCCACCTGTGATGAACACATGGCATAAGCAGACATAGAGCACTGAGGTTCAGAGCCACCAAGATGTGGAGTCATCACTGCAGCGAAACCAATCCTATCCTTACTGGTCCACTCCTGCAGAAAATATTGATGCTTAACTCACAGCAGCAACATAGAGAATACAGCACAGAAGGGAGTAGGCTTCTGGCTGTTGCAAAGGCCATTGATGCTACCAGCTAACAGGAAATATCCAGGTGTTTCCATAAAGACTGGGAACAGCAGTCCAGGAAGAAAATCCCTCATCACCCAGGGCTGGAATCTGGTCAGGGTTTGTCTGGAAGTAGAAGTTGGAATTTCCATTTCCTGCAACTGGCCCAAGCTGTCAGCAGCACCCAAGAAGCCTCAGACCTTTCCCAGGTGTCCATAGATACTAGCAAGCACTGTGTCTATGAATGCACTGTGGGCTTTTAACTGAAAACTGGCCAGGCTCTGAGGTAGGAATACTATTTCAACTTCCTGGATAGGCACGATCAGTCAATAGAGCAACTGAGGGCTTTTCTCTCTCCTTTTCTCCTTTCAGTGATAATCGAAAAGAGCGATGCTGGAGTTAGGGGTTTAAACAGAAAGAAATTGAAATCCATGACAGTGATGACTTAATAATATTGCAAATTATAGTTTTTAGTTCAGGAAATTTAGCATACCAAATCACAGTTTAATTTCCTTCTACAGAGCCCAGACATGGAAGATAGTGTATGACAGAGGGGTCAAGGTAGGGTGAAGGAAGGGGGTGAAGATGTGAGTAAGGAAAAAAAAATTGTTACAGGTGCCCTTGAAAAACTAATAAAAATGATCCGGAGAATGTAAACAAGTTTGTTAATATGTGTGAGGCCTACAGCCCTGATCTTTGGGAGGCCAGTGTCCTTGCTTCCTTCTGTTCAGGTGCATGCTTCTCCTGCCTGGTGGGATGTGAGGATCCAGTCCCCAGAAGGAATGCATAAGCTGTGCAGAGCCCTGACAGCTGTGAAAAAAAAATGACTTTGAGAGTGTCAGCAAAACTGAGCCGCTGTTGAATGACATGTGTCCTTGATTGTGCACGCATAATGCCGCATGAAGGAATGCAGAGTGGGGGAGCTGAATCACTTAATGATCTGTCTTTTGTTCCAAGAGCAACCTTTTAGAAATGAACCACTATTCAATCCCTACTCACCACTCACCTTGTAAAATATTCAACATAGCTTCTTCAGGTATATCAATTAGTTCCCCTGGAGGAAGCAGTGTTTATGTGTTTGTAAGATAATTGGGAAAGAATTCTTTGGCCTGAATTTCATCCAAAATGATGACCAGCTAACGCAAGGTACGAGTTCCAGCTAACGCAAGGTACGAGGACAAGCCCTCCAAGCCAGCTGGGGAAATATTAGTTGTTCAAACCTGTCAGTATCACCCAGTCAGACTGCAGCTGATCAACTAGACCAAATGTTCACCAGAGAACTTTGGAGTTATATGCCTTTGTATGTACCTGAGTTCAGAGGTTAGGGTCAAATAGCTAGGTTGAGTTTTCAGGTGCTTGAAACAAAAGTTCTCAAACTCTAAAGTGACAAAGAATCACCTAGTTAAAAAAAATTCCTGGGTCTCACTCCATCCTTATCGAATTCAAATCTCTTAGGGTGGGGCTAAAGAATCTATGTTTTAAAATGGTCCCTAGATGACTTTGATGAAAACTAGGGCCTTTTCTTTAAGATATCCTCAAATTTAGCTGAGTTCTAAAAAGAAAACAACTCCTCATAGACATAAAAATCACAAACACAAGAGCACCCAAGGTGGAAAAAAACCCACCTCAATCCAAAGAACTCATGTGAGTAGAGAAATCATATATCCTTTACCATTTAAACCAGGGGTGGGGAACTTTTTTCTGCCAAAGGCCATTTGATATTTATAACATCATTGGAAGGCCATACAGAATTATCAACTTAAAAATTAGCCTGCTCTATTTGGTCAAATATTTAATTAACTCGCCCCTAATGCCTTGGCAGGGCCAGACCAAATGGTTTTGTAGGCCTTATACCAGCGGTCTCAACCTGTGGGTCGTGACCCCTTTGGGGGTCGAATGACCCTTTCATAGGGGTTGCCTAAGACCATCGGAAAACACATGTAATTACATATTGTTTACAGTAGCAAAATTACAGTTATGAAGTAGCAACAAAAATAATTTTATGGTTGGGGGTCACCACAACATGAGGAACTGTATTAAAGGGTCGCGGTATTAGGAAGGTTGAGAACCACTGCCTTATTTGGTTCACAGGTCAGGCGTTCTCTACCCTCGATCTAAACCAAGACACTTCAGAAAGTGAAATTGGCCACTATTAATATACAGTAGGATACTAGTGTAAATGGGGATCTGCTAAGGCAAACCAAGACCCCTGGTCACCTGAGTTGTAAGACTAATTTAGGCAGGAAAGTTGATTAGTTAGGATTTAGGCCATGAACTCAACACACAGCCCTCATTCAAGTCTTGAGGCTTATTGATTCACTGCAAATATTTTAATAGGGAGGGTTTACAAGCCCTAAATCCAGAGGATCTATTTTAAAGGCTTGCACTGGCTTGTACAGGGCAGGATAAATTCTCAGGTCCCAATTACCCTGAGTTGGAAGAGACCAGGAGAAACCTTGACCTCACAGAGGAAGAGGGCATACAGCAATGACATTTATCCACAGCCACTTCATGAAATGTAAAGGACATCCTTAGAGGCAGAGAAGATAAATAAACCTGGCATTATTCTACTTCTTATATTCATCTAACAGTTTCTAGAAAACACCTTTTCCCCAAGTTTTCAGTTTTATTCTCACACCTTTTGCACAAACCACCTAACAATTATTGTCACATAGATTTCCTACTGCTTTCTTCCTGGGGGAACCATTTTAATAGTTTTTTAAGACAAAGAAAGAATGGGCTGTGCATTTTCATTATTCAATTATACAAAGTAATCAGCATGTGAACAATATTTTAGAAGTGCAAAATAGCTAAATGCAAAAACATGTATTTCTAAGAAATTTCATTTTTTTAGGTTTAATAATGATTGTAGTACAAAGTTACTTTTTGCAAATAACTACAATGATGTTATTGCATATTTACTTTCAGATATCTCTTCCATTTTTTCAAATAAACTCAAAATATAGTTTTCATTCAATGATGCATCTCTTAGCAAATAAAACTCTACTCTTAGCTTTACGAGTAAATTCCTCAATATTGAAAACTCCTTCTTAGAATATGAAGACTAAAGAAAATGTATATGCGGAAGAATCTGGGTCTTCATAAAGTAACTTCCCTTCTAGAAATTACATAGAGAGTGGACTACACTTCTTCTGTGCATAGTTGCCAGTACATGGAATGGAAGGAAAGCATAACTGGTGTGCTGACCCCCAGAGAAAAGCAGCATCTGAGGAAACATTGAAATAATTACTAAATATGTGCATAAAAGAGGCAAGTGATAGTTACAGGAGAAGGGCATATAAGGGGCTCGGCCCTCACAGCCCTGGCTTTGTCCGGAAGGTTGTCGGCTGTCCGGTCTAATTAGCATATTACACTTTTATTATTATAGATATCTCATTTACCTGAGAGAGCTAAAGTGCATTGCCTATGCTTTTTTAAAAACTGCTCTTAATTACCCGTGAGGCCAGAATTCCATAAGAGGTAAATACGTTTTTAGATAGTTTTCTAAAATATGTATAATTTACTCAAGGAAAAAAGATCTGTGTCCCCTGGAGCCAATTGAGCCTCACAGGTAAATAGAACTTTAAGTAGATTCCTAAGAAGTATATTATGTACAGTGGCTGATGGAGTGGAATGCCTATGAAGAAGCTTGGAAAGTCCGTCAGTTAAGTACATAATAAAAATGTATTGGAAAAATCCATTATTTTCTCAGTGGACTATAATTGGCTATGCATAGTAAAAAGTCTTATTTTCAAATATGTATTCTGCATCCACAGAGTTTTAAATCCCAATAACTGTGTTATTTTTAAAACTCAAAATGCTAAGCAATATGAGTGAAAGAGACTGAGGAACATATGGTAGATGTCATTCTATAATTCACAACTCTCTCTGATAACTTTTTGTCTTCTTTTAATGCAGACTTCATTTAAGGCCATAGGTGAAAAGTTAAAGATGGATTACAAAATTAAACTTTCTTTATCAAACAGCTTAATTGATGCTTTCAGAAGTGTCAAAGTACATTTAACTTTTAAATATAATTTAAAGTGTTCAGAGTAACATAATCATCTTATTCTGCCATTTATACCTTCGCTTGGTAGGCAAGCCTTCCTTATCCTACTGATTAAGAGGCTTCCTCCTTCCAACTCTTCACCATTCTCCCATCCCATCCACTCAATTTTGGCTTTCCTTGTCCTTTCACTCCCATGGACTTTATTGTGCCTGTCATTATGTCCTTTCTGTATCACCCTGCTTCTGTACAAATCACCCTGGGCTGTGAACTGTTCTGCTGTTGGCGCTACACACTCCTTTCATGTCATATAGCCCCAGACAGGCTTTCACAATTACTTGAGTATCCATTCATTTATCTTGTGTTGACAGGCAATTACATCCCTCCCAAGTATTCTTTCAATCCTCCTCTTTTCTCCAGAGCATTCCATTTCAACTTTCAACTCACAATCGGCGACTATTTCTTCCACTTTCCTGGAAAGAGATGAGGCCACATGTGTTTCCTCAACACCCACCCTTTCACCCAGAATCTCTCCGTGGAACTCATCCCTGCTCTTCTCTTTCTTCCACCCAAGCCTGTCTCTCCTGCAGCCTTGATCCTCTAGCTCTGGAACTCAGCCTTCCTTACTGGTTCCTTCTAAAATAGCATGAGTTCTCCATTACCAAAACACACTCCACAAGTTCCTGTTTCTTCTCCACCCTTTCAGCATCAAACCACTTTGAAGGGCGGTTCATACACACTGGTTTGATTTGCCTTGTGCTCTGCTCTCACCACTCTAGGGGAACCATAAGCACCAATGTCATGACTGATCTAACCACTATGTTCATAATGCTTTCCTCAGTTCTCATCTCCCATGAGCATTTGCCATATTTAATTCTAGTGATATATTTTTCTTTTTTTAAAAAAAAAAACACAACTCATGCTATATTATCAAAGGGGGAAGGGATAGGTTTTATTTTTATTTTTTTAATATATATTTTATTGATTTTTCACAGAGAGGAAGGGAGAGAGATAGAGAGAGTTAGAAACATCGATGAGAGAGAAACATCGATCAGCTGCCTCCCGCACATCCCCCACCGGGGATGTGCCCGCAACCCAGGTACATGCCCTTGACAGGAATCGAACCCGGGACCTCTCAGTCCGCAGGCTGATGCTCTATCCACTGAGCCAAACTGGTTTCAGCTAATTCTTAGTGATATATTTTTCAAAGCTTTTGGCTTCCATGATAGAGAGAGACCTTCTAATTTCCCTCCTGCCACTCAGATGATTTCTTCTCAGCATTTGCTCTGTTTGTCACCCGCCCTGGCCCCTTAAATAGAGGCATTCTTCACAAAAATGTTCTAGTTCTCCCCCTCTTCACTTTCAATAACCTGTCTCAGTAAATACTTTTATCTCTAATGAGTACTTCTCAAATTTAAGTCTCTATCTATAACCTCTTCTTTGAATTCAAGATTTTTATTTCTTTTTATGTTTTAATCCTCACCCAAGGATATTTTTTCCATTGATCTTTAGAGAGAGAGTGGGAGAGAGGGAGGAGGGGGAAAAGAGGAAGAGAAACATTGAGAAAAACATTGATGTGAGAGAGACACATTGGCTGGCTACCTCCTGCATGTGCCCTGACTGGGCCCAGGGATCAAACCTACAACTGAGGTATGTGCTCTTGACCAGAATCAAACCCACTACCCTTTGGCCAACAGGATCATGCTCTAAACACTGAGAAAACTGACCATGGCAAGATTTCTATTTCTAATATCTGCTGGAATACCCAGTTTGATGCCCTGATGACATTTCAAACTCAGTATCTGAGAGAAATAGTTTCTTCCCCTCTAAAATCTGTTCCTATTCAGACCTTCTGTTCCATTTAATAACATGACAATCTGCCTGGGCACTAATAATGCTGCTGCTGCTAACAATGATACTACTAATCATATTATACTAATACAATTCTTACTATGTCATAGACATTGTACTAATATTTATGCATATTTATTCACCTAATCTTCCTAACAACCTTCTAAGCAGGGACTATTATTAACTACCTTTTACAGATTAGGAAACTAAGGGATAGAGGTGAAGTACTTTGCCCAAGACCACACCACAGTGTGGTACCAGGGTCAGTACTCTTAATGCCTATGCTATCTTGCCTCAAGAAATCTTTAGTATACCAATGGACACAGACACTGGGGCGATGGGGGCTTGCCCGGGGTGGAAATGGCGGCG
>NW_006299705.1:16051940-16095626 GCF_000327345.1 Myotis davidii
AAAGGAAGGAAGGAAGGAAGGAAGGAAGGAAGGAAGGAAGGAAGGAAGGAAGGAAGGAAGGAAGGAAGAAGGAAGGAAGAAAGGAAGAAGGAAGGAAGAAGGAAGGAAGGAAGGAAACTTCAGTATTGTTGGCAATATTCTTAATATATGTTATTGCTGAGAATGACTGAAATGTGTCTCATCCAGGTATGGGGAACTTGAATTTGGATGGCAGTTATGGGAATAAAAAAGAGAGTAATTAATGGGATCACACTGGAGCTCTGACAACAGGAACTGCACTTAGTTTTGAGTCATCTATAGCAACAAAGGTAGTAGCTGGGGATGGGAATGAGTTATATGCATAGGAAGCAGAAATTTTCTTTTTCTATCTTATTGGGAATGGTAGGTGCATTTTTTTTAATGGGAGGTGTAGATGTTAGAGAGGATATCAGGAAGATATTGGCAAAATAAAGAAATGAAGATTATTTGACAATAACCTTTCTTTTGTTAAATAATATCTAGTATTCAATATGGCTAGTTTGAGTGGTTATGGGACTCATAACTGAATTGCTATTTTACATTTATAGCTATCTTTCTATTTATTGCATACGCAACTAAATGATTACTTTTTTTTTTTTACCATTGTGCATAATATGTACCATATACTTATTTCTGGTACTAGAATTTATGTTTTTGTGGAATCAAGACACAGTAAAATTAAATGAGAGGAGTTAATAAATAGCATGTAAATGTCATAGGACAATGTTGCACAGTGGTTTAAATCATGGCCTTTGAAGTCTAGATAAAATTGGGTCTAATTCCAGCCTTTTTTTGTGACCTTGGACAAGTCACATAGCCTAGAAAAATGGGTCTCATTTTTCTCATCTGCAACATGTGGATGACAGAACCTACTCAATAGTGAAGAATAAATTAGATGATGCATGTAAAGTGCTTACCACAATGCCTGACACATGTCTACAAAAAACTGAAAGGGTAAAAATAATAAATGTCAACTGAGGAGAACAAATGCATCATTATATGTTCTGAAGCGGAGCTCACTATTGGCTGGGGTTGAAGTAGGAGGCAGATTCCAGTTGGATCTTAAAGAATGGATGGGTCTTGAATAAGCAGAAAGGGCATTTCATGTAGACAGCATGGCATAGCATATCAAGAGAATCTAAAATTAAGGGGAAAAATGAGGAATATTACAACAGCAATATCTATAGAATTAGCAGAGAGAATCACCAAAGAGGATTTGATTTTTTTGAGTCTTCATGAGTAAAATAATTATGCCATTGGTAGATAACCATGAGCTAGGAAAGGAAAGTATTTAAGAGGAAGAATTCAAGTTAAAATTGAAATATACTGAATTTGGGGTTATGATGGGACAACTTTCAATGTCCAAGAGGGTGAAAGAGGCAGCAGACTTAGGACAAAAGGCATACCAGAGATTTTTAGCTTCTCAAGAAGAAGAATTAGGTCTCATTTCTCTTTTTATCCCTTAGAGGACCTAGCATTGTGCTTTGAACATTCTAAGTACATAATATATTGTTGCATAAATGAATGAATAAATGAATAAAAATAAAGATTTTGGAGTTATATTCACAGAAGTGACAGTTAAAACTGTGGGTATATATTAATTCTCTGATGAAGAACAAAATTGGGAGGTACACCCAAACATTTGAGACAAAGACAAAAATCAATCTATAATAATAAAAGCATAATATGCTAATTAGACCAGACATCCTTCTGGACAAAGCCAGGGCTGCGAGGGAAGCCCAGGTCCTGGGTGCCTGCTGGTGGCCAGAGAGAAGCCTGGTCCTGGGTGCCAGAGGGAAGCCGATGCCAGAAGCTGGGAGAAGGAAGGCCTACTCTTGCACGAATTTCGTGGATCGGGCCTCTAGTGTTTGAGTAAAACAACAAGAGTGTAGAGGGATGTTAAATGGTGGTCAAGAAGGAAATGGGATAAACACACTTTAGGTAGAACACCAAGTGAAGTTATTGATGTCTTCATGGAGCAAGTTTAGTAAAGTGTTGTAATAGAAGCCACAAAGGAAGAATTAAGATAGAACAAAAGTGGGGCATAAATGAAGGCCATTGATGTAAAACATTCCTGAGAGTGATGTGGAATGAAGGAAAAGAAAACTCATTAGATTTTGATAATATCATGCTAAGTGAAATAAGTCAGACAGGAAAAGTCAAGAACCATATGATTTCACTTGTATATGGAATATAAACCTGAAAGCAACAAATAAACCAACAAAAACTCATAGACACAGACAACAGTATGGTGGTTACCAGAGAGAAAGGGGGGGAGAGGAGGTAGGAAAGGGTTAAAGGGGGTCAAATATATGGTAACAAAAGAAGACTTGACTTTGGGTGGTGAATACATATAGACTATGTATTATAGAATGTGTACTTGAAACCTATATAATTTTATTAGCCAACACTACCCCAATAACTTTAACGAAATTTTAAAAACACAGAAAACTCACTACATTCTTTTAAACTATATCAGTACATGATGTGAAAAATAGATTATTTGTCATGGGTATGCAAATATTTATTAAGTGCATGCATGCATGAATATGTGAAAGAATGGAGTGAATCATTCCTACTGAATGAGAAAATGCCATATTTTAATTTCTTTTTACTTAATCAGAAATTTCCACCTTCATTTCTGTGGTGCAGAGTGTGTAAATAGAGGCACACATACCTATAAGTGGCAAAGTTGATAAAAAGTCATCTCTTTCTAACATATTACTCCTTTATCTGTCGTTGTGGGAAAAGACGCACACAGGAAGTTATATCACTATGATTTAGACTGTGAGGAGGGGAATATTTATACACAAACACAAGGAATTTTAATTTCCATATTGATTGTTTTAGTATAAGCTATAACCCCTCCAAGTGGGTGGCTCCATCTGGATAGTTTCTGTTATTAAAACTAATTGTTCTGTATGTTTGGAAAATGTACAATTTTATCATCACAGAGAAAAATCTGCACAATATTAAAATATGAAAAGCAAACATGACTTATGGAAACAAAGAACACCTGAAATTAATAAGCATCTATTTATCTTTCCTCATATAATGAGAAACAGATATAAAAATTATTTTAGATATGGATTTGGCTTTTTTTAACGCTATGAAATTCACGCTGAGTGGAGAAAACTCAGGCTTGATACATTCAACTTATAGTACATTTTTGAGGTGAATTACTAAATCCTCAAAACCTGACCTTCTAATGAAGGCACTGATGCAAGCACAGAGTTGGTGAAAAACCACAAAGATATAAAAATGCATAGATATGATCAACTAGGGACAAATTTTGATGGAATTATCACCAGATCTCTACAGGCAAGGAATATCTGTCAAGCATGCCTACCATAGGCTTTGATTCCATTAATTCCTCAAGAAAAGACATCAGGTAGAGTTCTGGATACCAGGTGTGTAAACACGTAGAGATTCTGATATTACAATATCTTTCACATAGAAACCTGAACACAACCCAACCAGATGCAGCAGCCCGTTTCCACTGGGAATGCTACCTACCCTTTTACTACTGGTATCATTATTTAAATGTTTAATGTAGGAGAAACTGAAGGCCAAAAAAGAACACGCCTGCACTTAATTTCAAGTGACAGCTAATACAGCGCATTAAAGGTGTAATACTATACACATGGTAGTTATATATAAATAGTAACATTAAAAGGGGTTACAACATTCCTAAGACATCCTAAGTCTAAAACACTTAAAAAGCACATTTGCAGTACAACGTATCTTAAATTATTTTAATTGGTTTCAAGAAGACTTCAGATTAATGATGGGCTTTGACTTTTTCTGATTATAAAAGAGAAACACAGATGAATGCTTTTTAGGCAGCCTAACATCATTCCCAGGTAGACTGCCCTGTAACCTGTGCCACTTAAATCCCATTAACTATCAACGAATGGCATTTTCATATTAAGTGTTTTATGTAAATTTTGTTTTCCAAAAGTTGTTAGTTCTCTTAATAAATATAGCTAATGCAAAATGTCTTTTTCCTTCTTTCTTTTGTTCTTTCTTTGCATTCATTATCCAGTAACTTTTAGAAAGAGAAAGGGGTTGGTCGGGGGAGGCAGAATGACAGAGCTGGAATACTTAGCAACCATTTCATTGTTGAGGGATATAAACTGGAAATAAGTATATATATATATTCCAGTTACATTCTTTAGGTCGATTGCTTACAAATAACTTATCTGAAGAAAAAAATCAAGCACATATGTCAGTTGTGGAAGTTTATTTTTCCATGTGTTATCTACAGATAAGCCAGCCTGTACTATTACATTTCTACTGACATAATTGTGCATGAATTTTGATCTGATTTGGTATTACATGGTGCAAAAGGTGAAACATTTTCTCTAATATCTCCCATTAGAAAGGAAAGAAATTGCCAAAGTATGAAATCTGAGGACCTTGATTCAGAAACTATGTGACTTTGAGGTCAGCTCAATGGAAAAAAAGAACTTGTTCAAGCACCCCAGGCACTGCAGGCTGTGACAAGCAAACGTTAATACCCAGAGAAGTTCCTCTGTTGGATAATCAATAAAATCTTAACATTATCAGACTGCAACAGCTGTATGTTCGCTTATCGTATTTCCTTGCATGTCTCCAAAATATTCAAGCATGGAATCACAGAGAATACAGATGCTGGCCCTGTTCCCAATCACTGCTCATCAGAATACTCAGCTAAGACACCAGGACCAAGAAATAGCATTTATGTGCACAATGTGCCAGATATTGACTTTTAACATCCACATATGCTACCTCACTCCAGCAGAAAAATGTTAGCTCCAAGGATCCCTGAAAAGAGTCTTGACCAGGCTACTTATAGTTTCTACAACAAAATTTTTAGAGATATCAGTGATCTTTTAAATCCTATGAGAAATGTCCTTGAACAAATTAGTAAAATACCAGATGTGAACTGTTGGCGATTTCAAATTATATATTCTAAAAAGTAGGATTGCTTATGTTTTAAAAAAACGTTTTTTAATCTTTTTTCCTGACTTGACTTTTTACTTTTGGCAGCCAGGAAGCAAGTAAAGCCTGGTTAACCTCCAGGACACAGGGCAGTGGCATTTTGTCCTCGCTCATGAATGGAGGACAATGGATTCCATTACAATTTAAATAGGGATTTAAAATATAATTTTTGTTGATTTCAGAAAGGAAGGGAGAGGGAGAGAAAGATAGAGACCTCAATGATGAGCATCCTTGATCAGTTGCTACCTGCATGCCCCCTACTGGGGATCCAGCTGCAGCCCAGGCATGTGCCTTGACCAGGAATTGAACTGTAACCTCCTCGTTCATAGGTCAACACTGAACCATTGAGGCACACACTGGCTGGGCTAATTAGGAATTTAAAAATGATTTTTTACAACTTCTCCCTACTCCCAACTAGCTTCAAGGGAGAGCTTAGGTAAAAGATGAAATTTTGGAACTAAATTTTTATCTATCAGCAAAGCAAAAGATTTAAGTAGCCTTTAAGATTTCAGCAAGAAGAATGACAATTCATACAATTCTTGGTTATTTCTTATCTTGTAAATAAAAATAAAAAAAATATGTAGGATAATAAAACTTGGATATATCGGGCAATTTAAAAAAGTCCTACGTTTGTTTAATTTTTGAGATAACCTAATTCAGCCCTATGTGCTGATAAGCCTGGTAGGCATTAGGCTTCATATTCCTTACTACTACAAGATGTCTAATAGAGAAGCTTTTGCTCTGGAAGTATGGCTGATTTATTTTCCAAAGATAGCCACAGAATATCTCCCATTCCTTAGATTCTTACTAAGAATGGCCTTGACACTCCTGGTTAAGAAGTACAATTGGCCCTGGTCAGTGGATAGAGCATCAGCCTGCGGACCTTAGGGTCCCGGGTTTTATTCCAGTCAAGGGCAGGTACCTTGGCTGCAGGCTCCTCCCTAGTCTGGGCCCTGGTTGGGGCACATGCAGGAGGCAACCAATCAATGTGTTTCTCTCACATCGATATTTCTGTCTTTTCCTCTTTCTTCCACTCCAAAAATTAATGGAAAAATATTGTCAGGTTAGGATTTTTAAAAAAGTACAATAGAATTTGTCCTCTCTTTGAATCTAAGTTGGGTTTAGTGGCTTTTTTGACTAATACTGTATGACAGAAGTGACATTCTGGGACTTCCATGGCTGGGTCTTGAAAAGCCTTGCAGATTCCACTTGGGTCTCCCTCTGAGAACCCAACTGCCATGTTATGAGAAGTTGGCAAACAACCTCTAATCACCAGAGCCAACTTGAATATTCAGCCAAGTCGAGCCACATTAGGTGACCATAACCCTAGATATCTGGCTAGAACCACAGGAGAACTTTGGGCAAGAACTGGTCAGGTAGCCCAGTCAACCCACTGAATGATGAAAGAATGGTAAATTATTGCTTTAGATCACTAATTTGCGTGTGTGTGTGTGTGTGTGAGTGTGGTGTTATGCAAAATATAGTGGACTTTAGAGGGAGAAAGATGAGTTTGAAGTCTGGATGTTTCACTTCTTTTGTCACTTTTAGTGAATTAATGTAGGTCTCAGAGGTGTAAATCTTTTCATCTAAAATATAGTGACAATAGTAACTGCTTCTCAACTGACCCAAGTTCCTCCAGCATCATATTTTCCTAATTACTCTTAGATCAAAACCAGAATAAGCATGGTTACTTTATTTTTTTAAATATATTTTATTGATTTTTTACAGAGAGGAAGGGAGAGAGATAGAGAGTTAGAAACATCGATGAGAGAGGAACATTGATCAGCTGCCTCCTGCAAATCTCCTCCTGGGGATGTGCCCGCAACCCAGGTACATGCCCTTGACCGGAATCGAACCTGGGATCTTTCAGTCCGCAAGCCGACGTTCTATCTACTGAGCCAAACCAGTTTTGGCAAGCATGGTTACTTTAATATCTTTCCTCTAAACCAACTTTTGAGGCAGTAAATATATTTTGTCTCCTTTTACATTGATATTTCTTGTTTCTGCATTGGATCTGTGTTTACTTATTAAAAGCACACTGAAAGGGTAAAAGGCACTGTATAAGGACCAATTACCATCATTTTTCCAAATGCTCTCCTAAGACCTAGCTCAGTGTGTCAGCATTTTGAAAAACCCTAACTTAACTCTGGTGCCGTGTCACATAAAGTTTTTGATATTTGAAACCATAGTAAAACAAAGGTTTATATTTTTGATATTCATTTTATATATTTAAATGCCATTTAACAAAAAAAAAAATCAACCAAAAAAATGAGTTCGCGTGTCACCTCTGACACGTGTGTCACCTCTGACACGTGTGTCACCTCTGACACGTGTGTCACCTCTGACACGTGTGTCACCTCTGACACGTGTGTCATAGGTTTGCCATCACTGACCTAGTGCCCAGGGAAAAGAGGGCTGGGCAGGCATAAAGGACACTTTCTCTGAATATACTGATGAGAATGAGCTATGGCTATGCAAAATTGCATTCCAAGTGACCTAGTTGCCATCTCCAGGAGGGTCAACAGGCTTTGCTACATTATGAGTGGGAAGGAAAATTAATCAGAAGATTTGTTTTCTGATCTCATTTTCTTCATCATCAGACAAGTTACCTTATTCCTAGCTTAGCTTCTTCTCTATTAGGTAAGTTAACTTGTGTTTAGGCTCAACTACTTTGTTTTAGAAACATCATATGGTTTCTAATCTTAGCTACTACCCCATCAGCCAAGTTCATCTTGCTGATACTAAGCCATGCGAATGATACTTGATAAGCCAATACACAGAGTTATTGTGAACATTAAATAAGGTAAGGAAGGGGAAGTACTTTGAAACATGTGAAGTGCTACACAAATATAAAGATATCTCAGCTAGGCATCTCCTGGTCACCTACACCCAAAATTTCCCTATTCTATTCAACATAAATTTGTTTTCAATAATCTTACTATACTTACTATGAAAAATTTATTTCAAATTTGTTTCTTTCTATTCTCATTATTACTATTCAAGAGAAAGATGCGATTATTTCTTTTTGGGACCACTGTGGCACCTCCTAACATATTTCTCTACTCCAAGTATTATTTCCGTTTTATTCCATCCTCTGTCCTATTGCGAAAGTTTTCTTCTTAAAGCACAAGTTTCACCATGATAATTCCTTACTTTTGAATTGCCTTTGATTCCCCATTGCTTGGATAATATAATTAAAATTCCTTAGATGATGGGTAAAACCTTCAGTCTTTCTCTGCCCCCCCCCGCCCCGCCCCCAAACCCGTTGGCTATTAATACCTTTACATGGTTCACTTTTTTTCTAGAAGATTTTAACAATAATACATGGAACTTATTATGAGGTTCAGTACATTGGGAAATTAGAGACTTTATACAAGACAAATTCATAAAGTATAACCCTTCTTGTGGTGGCAGAACCTTTCCTTCCCTTAAGCTGAGAGAATCACGTGACTCACAATCATCTCATACTGCCTATTGTTCTAATTTCAGAGATTGGCAGTCTTGGAGACAAAACAAATTAAAATATAAATAAATAAAACTCAACACATTCAACTGCCTCAATTCCCCTCTCCAGTTTTCCTTTTCTCATTTTTGTCATATAAGCAGGTGGCGTGAGGCAGAGCCCTGTGGGACAGGGTTAGGTGCTCTGCTGACTGAATGCGAGGCAGACCCATGAGTTCCCTGAGGTGACTGAGAAACGTACTTTCAATCAACAACTTGGTTTTGTACCTGAGAAATATAAGGAGAGGGGAGGGAATGAAAAAGGAGCTACAAGACATGCTGGCAGGAGGCCTGATGTCCACAGCACACGACTGCCTTCACAAACTTAAATTTATCTTCCCAGTGTCATTTTCCTCCAATTCCACCTGTACTCTCTGTTCATACTACACCATATACTTCTTGATTTTACATACTGCACTTCCTCTTACATCCTCATTCATCCTTCAAGACAAAAAAAAGTGCTACTTCCTCTATGCAACATTTGCTGACAACTCTGTGAAGATAGTCACCCTCCTGTTGTCCCCATCCTGCTCATAATGTTTTCCTAACATTTTTTCTCACTGTATTATAACAACCCAGGGTACCATCAGGCAGTGACTACTGAAAGCCCATATTGTGATACATTTATCTTTGTCTACGTGATTTGTCCTCAATATATATGTTAATGGGGAAAAAAGTATTATTTTTCAGTTAGAGAGACAAACAGCAAAATGGTTAAAACTATATCTGAGATTGGGCTTCAAGGGCTTGGGGTAGGTCTGTGAACTTAGAAAGAAAAATTTTTAAATCCTTTCTGAGACTGACTTTGTTTAAAAAAATTAATGTTTTATTTCAAATTACAATATTAAGACATTGATTCACAGAGAGTGGGTGGAATAGAATGATGTATTTATCAGCCTAGACCAGTGGTCGGCAAACTGCAGCTCTTTGGCCCCTTGAGTGTGGCTCTTCCACAAAATACCACGTGCGGGTGCGCATGTACAGTGCGATTGAAACTTCATGGCACATGCGCAGAAGTTGGTATTTTGCCGACCACTGGCTTAGACTAAATTATGTTGCAGTAACAAAGGCCTCAAAATCACAGGGGCCCATAGAAACATAGGTTTGTTTTTTGCTCACACTACAGGACCATGTAGGTGCTATGACATCTTTATTCCAGAACCCAAGCTAAAGGAGGACCTCCAAAGTGGACAATTCCAGCTTTATTTCAGAAGGAAAAGAGAGACCACAGAGCCAAGGATACCTCTTGATAGTCCTACCGGAAAGTGGCATGGGTTAGCAAAAGTGAGTTACATATCAAAGCCGGAGATCAGGAGGCGGGGAATGATATTTTGAACAGAAAGCAATCTGCCAAAGATGCTATTAAAGACAAACAGGTGACACTGTCACTAACATGTTAAATCCTTTAGCATAGTTTCTTGTTGACAGGCATTTAAGAAAACACCCTGCTAACGTGATTACAGTCATACATCTGTGTTTACTTTGAGTCTAACTTAGGTTGAAATTTTTTTAAAAAAGTATCATACAGTTTTCATATTTATTTTATATTAAATCTGGAGTATAATGAAACACAAAAGGACAGTATTGTGACGAGATTCTGGATAATAGAAGCACGGACCCAGTAAAACTGAAGGAAGGCCCCTCACTGCCTACTTTGGACATCTATTAGACATAGTGGAGTTTTTAAATAGAAAAATATCTTGATTTTTTAAGACTCAGAGTTTACCTGGCTTTGGATTTGCCTTAAGAAAAAAAGACTTGTGTTAAAAAAGTTTTTTTTTTTTTTTACTTCAGCATATCACCAAGAAAAATAACCCAGGTGCCACTGAAAACGTTTTGGTGAAGCGCACATTTGAAGTTGTGTTCCCATCAAATGATGTCAACACGATGAGAATTTCTGACATTTGCTTTAATATTTCTCGTTTGCATGTAACCTGATGAAAATAGATACCTCTATTTGCATAGCCAACTTATTACAGGCAAAGAATTCCTATTTCATGAACTCCTTTTAGAATCTGCAGAGTCAATGTCTTTAACATGGTAAAGGATTTCTTTGCCAAACAAACTTTCAGGCAGAATAAAAATCTTGGCACTCCGGGCTCAGATGGAGCATCTGTGATGCTTGGCAACACATCTGGTTCTGCTGCTTTGGTGAAGAAACATGCTCCTCATCGCAACATGCAGTGGTGTCAGCCGGTGTCAACGACTCTGCCAGCAGCCCCGAAAAAAACCGTGTCTATTCCTCTGAACATTGTCAACTTCCAGAGAGCCAGGGCTGACATGCTGCTATTTCGAGAGGTTTTGTCAAGAAATGGGAGTACGGGAGGAAGTTCACTGCTGCAATACAGCAATTAACTTGCTTTCCAGAGGACCTGTCGTGAAGCATTTGGGTGCCCTTCAGAGGAAAAGTTCTGCTTTCTTTTGAGGCAGAGGAAATCCAATTATCAGAATAATCCAATAGGAAGAAGTCCATTCCTAGTCTGCTTTACTGGGTGGATATTCTTGCCAAATTATCTAGGTAACTCTTTCCACTTATATTCTTTTAGCTCAACTGTCATGCTGGAAGGGCATGTCGGAGGCAGGTATCCACCAGAACATTCCAAGGCTGGGTAAGTGCTTTGGCAAAGTAGAGCCAGGAGCGACAAACATCGCCAGTTTGTTTACAGATAGAAACCCATAGACAGCTGGAACCATTAGATAATATCTTTGAACACTAATTCTGCCTCCAATGATCTTATCCTGAAACCATGAATACTTAATCTCGTTAAGAGACATAATGTAGCACACTAGCGATGCAGACTTTTCACAGGATGATCTCATTGCCACAGTATGGATTCAACAAGGACTCTGGAGAACTCCAAGAATCCCACCGTGTCTAGCGCTCCTCTAATAAAGCCACAGGGGCTCCCATGTTGTTTGTGGCTGTTTCCTTTGCCAAGTCAGTGTTTTCAACCCCTACTGCCATGAAACTGAAAAGTCATAGTCAAACAGATGTCAAAAGTAAACAAGCCTATTGCCATGTCAAAAACCACTCCATAATGTCAATATCAAAGCCAAACACCAGCCTTCTTGTAGAGGCTGACTTTTTTCACTTACAAAATTTGCATTTATCTCAGGCATTAACATCATGCCTAACATCTCGGGCACTAACTCACTCTCATTTTGGGACAAAGTTTTAGAATAAAAACAGAAGCAATCTGGATAAAAATATTCGACTTGTTAGATACTGTTTTTAGTTTTCTTATTCAATGAAGAACCTGTAGCCACAGATATGTCGAAGAGTAGGACTAAGTTAATAAGGAAAAATTAGGAGCCCAGATCTAGTGCTTCACAGTGTCGTCTTTTCTGGAGAAGTATAGAAAAGGCATCCGGAAGGCCCGTGTATTAGTTCCCATTGCTGCTGTGACGAATTACCATGAACCTCGTGGCTTAAACAACACAAATGTGTTATCGCAGCAGGTCTGTCTGCGGTTCAGAAGTCGGAAGTGGGTTTCACTGGGTTAAAATCAGGATGTGGGCAGGGCTACATTTCTTTCTGGAGGCTCCAGGGGAGAAAGCATTCCTTGCCTTTTCCAGCTGGCAGAGGCACCCACATTCTTCTCCTGTGACCCCCCTTACTCCATTTTCAAAGCCAATACAGCAACTTACCACCCCCTCACCCCACCCCAGTCAGTTTGTGTTTTCATAATGCCCTGGCTCTGGCCTTGGCAGTGTACTTCCACTGCTCATCCTGGGTCTTGTGCTTGTTGAGCATGCGGTGCAGGGCACACACTTTCTTGGGCTGCAGACACGGGGGCTTGTAGAACTTCTGAGGTTCTGAGTTTGCTTAATGATAGTGATAACAAGGGCAATGGACTTGCAAACAGCTCAGCTCTTGGCGAGCTTGAACCTGGTGCCACCTGTCATTTGGCAAGGAAGGAGTTGTTGGGAGAATTCCACCTTCAATTCACCCAGGTATTTCCGAGCTCTTCCTTCTTGCCCTGAGGGCATGAGCATTGGTTTGGCCATAGCTGTGCAAGCAGCCAGGCATTCTGATGGCCTCTGCCCCTTTTAAGGATACTTGTTAGATCAGGTCCACTCAGATAACCCAGGATAAACTCCCAACTGTGAGGTCAGCTGACTAGCAATCTTCATCCCAGCTGCCACCTCAATGCCTCTTCTTCATGCAGTGTAAAATATTCACAGGTTCCAAGGTTTAGGACAGGGTCATCTTTGAGGGGCTATTATTCTGCCTATCACCCCCCCCCACCCAGATAGTATGGTGGGAAAGGACTGGAAGTGCCAGGGAACAGTGAGAAGCAGAAATCAGAAGTAACCAGCCCCTAGTGGGATGGATGGCTGTTCCCTGACTACTACCAAAATATTTAAGGATCAGGCTTGAGGTCATCTGCATCTGTACTTGATTCATACCCCCCCTCCCACCACCCCCGGAAAACCTAGTCTTAAGGAAGGTAAAGATGCCAATCTTAGAAAACTTGAGTGTTAATCCTGACTCTGCCAGTTATTGTCTATATCACCTTTGGCAATTCACTTGAGTTTGGCTGAACCCCAATTCCTCATTGTAAAACCAGTTCCAACTAGGAGGCAGGGAGAAGATGTGCTGACTGCCAGGGATGCTGGGAGGAAAGTGGATCTCATGGGATCTCCTAAGCTCCACCAGCCTTCGAAGGGAGTCCTGGGATGAGAAACAATTGGGTGCCTCTGCTGTCGAGGCCCCTAACCCCAGACTTCTGCTAAAAAGTCTGGCTCACACCAGCTCCCAACCAAATCTCAGTCCTTCTGGAAACTTCCCCCGATACCCCAGCCAGAGTCACAGTGCTGTGGAACCTCTCGCCAGGGACTCAGCTAGGTGAGGCATTTGGGCTCTGCCCTCAGAACTGCTTGGGGGCAGCACTAGCTGAAGCCTGAACAAGGATGCAAAGTGCATGTGTACAGGCAGAACACCTATCGCTTCTGGCCTTCTGACACCCACCTATCTCAGGTATCCTCCAGCTGTAATGCTACTGTGATTCTAGATTAAGCAGAAGTGTTTCTACTGACTCGAGGTCAGTGGACTGTGACCCCAATGGGTCTAAGCACCAACAGGCCCCCAAAAGAAGGAATGGCCCCATTCCCACCTTTTGCCAATTTTCTTATTTGCTCTTCCACCCAGGAGACAACAAAGGGAGAGCCCATGGTGCTGGTTGCTTGCCCATGCTCCCCTCACACAGGAGCAGAATTAGATAATAAGCAAGTGGGACATATTGTGCTATGACTGTGAAATATACCTGTTTATTCCTCTGGTATGAGATATTTCCTATAATCTTTGAAAGGACATGTCTAATTTGTTTATTGAATAAAAGTTATGTCGTGACCTAGCAATAAACACATACAACGAACATAGATATTGTCCCATTTTTGTTCTAGAGCAGTGGTTCTCAACCTGTGGATTGTGACCCCTTTGGCGGTCAAACAACCCTTTCACAGGGGTCGCCTAAGACCATCCTGTATATCAGATATTTACATTATGATTCATAACAGTAGCAACATTACAGTTATGAAGTAGCAACGAAAATAATTTTATGGTTGGGTCACAACATGAGGAACTGTATTTAAAGGACCAGAAGGTTGAGAACCACTCTTCTAGAGCATGGGTCTTGATTGGTATATTGGACAGAATTACGAGATGGCTGTGAAGATTCTACCTCCTAATATGTCCTATATAACCCTTGTGTGTGAGGGGATTTAGGAATGTGATAAGATTGTCTTCCCCGTGATTGGGTTATGATGGCGCCGCTCCTTTAATAACGGGAGATTATCTTTGGTGGGCCTGGCCAAATCAGCAAGCCCTTAAAAGGACTAGGGCCCAGCCGTGGGCAAACTACGGCCGGTAGGCCGGATCCGGCCCGTTTGAAATGAATAAAACTATTGAAAAAAAAGACCGTACCCTTTTATGTAATGATGTTCACTTTGAATTTATATTAGTTCACACAAACACTCCATCCATGCTTTTGTCCCGGCCCTCCGGTCCAGTTTAAGAACCCATTGTGGCCCTCGAGTCAAAAAGTTTGCCCACCCCTGGACTAGGCTTTTCCTGAAGAAAGCGTTTTGAAGTGTAAGAGAGGTTTGACACAAGGAAGATGCTCCATTAATGACTATAACTATGGAGGGGATCCACTAAGAGTGGAAAGTGGTCACTAAGAGTGAAAGCCAACAAGAAAATACGGGATTCGGTCTCCTAACCATGAGGAACTGAATTCTATGGACAAACGGAATGAGCTTGGGAGTGGATTCTTCTGTAGAGCCTGGAGATGAGAATCTGGCTTCCACATGAGCCCGAGCAGAGAAGTCACGGGAACCATGCCTGGACTTCTGCCCTACTGAACTCACGGCTAATTAGTTGTTGTAAGCCTCTAAGTAGTTGTGCAGCAATAGAAAACTAACAAAGTAATAAAATGGTATTCTAGTTAAGTGTGACTTGGGATTTTTTAAAAGACCTTTTTCTTATATCCTGTTTCCCTGCTTTTCTTTAAAGTGTTGCTCTGTTTTCCCTCCATGAAGTTATTTCATTGAATAAGAAAATGCCATATTGTTAGATTAAAATCTTCTCTCATATCGTATATGAGAGCTACAACTTTTTCTCCCTCACAGTTGATTTGAGATGCAAAGATGTCTACGCATGCTTTGGGCTGGAGAATCAAACTGGAAAACACGGATTTCAAGAATTAAAGCAGACAATCTGTGCATTTTGAAGTAACTCAGATATGTTTCATTCACAGCATCCAACTATCTTGATACACAGCAACCCTGACATAGCGGTTGAAGGTAAAGGAGAAGTAATGTGAGCATAAGTGCTTGGACATTTTAATATCTTTTACCAATAAACAATAGTAGAACGCCACGCACCTGAATCCATGCTTTTCCCAAGGAAAACCTGTATCCTACCTTCTGCTTCCTGATATGCAGCTGGATCCTATTATAAGGGTAAGACACACCATGGGGAACATGCTTAAACTTTTTAGGCTACAAAAATGAAAGTTGATATTCATTAATTGTATGTCTACATTATGCAGATTGACCACTGTATTATATACAACATAGTGAAAGTCACTATTAAATGGCTTGTTGATAGCTCCTCGTAGGTAATTTACTAAACCGTACTTACTGAGAGTCTGTTAACCACAAAGGCAGGATTTGGTGTCAGGTCAAAATCAGAACAAACTGTGACTTTGTGGTTGATGGCAGAAAAAAATATTCTACATCAAAGGGAGCTGAGAACGCAATATGATGTCCTTCTAACATTTAATTCAGGTAACACTGCATTTCCAGCAAAGCTTAACGTAATGCAGGTAAGTGAAAATATCAAAACGTCAATGATTAAAACCCACCAGTTAAAACCTATACTCTCTACCTTTGTGAAAATGATAGAATTGAATTAAGAGAAAAGCCACTGAAATTTAGATTTAAGTAAATGCCAACAATGGATTCTGGAATAAGTCTGAGGATCACAAACCCTAAGCTGAATAATGGTTAGCTGTTTTAGTAAAAAGGAAGAACTCACACACACACATACAAACACTCAAAAGGCCATAATGTGCAAAACTTCAAGGTCGGGGGATTCAGGTAAACCATGACTTAGCTTTTACCAACTTTAACCCAAGTCTTCCCAGGTGCTAAAGTCAGCACTAGAGAAAAGCTATTATAAAAGCACTATGTTAAGTAATTATAGCTTTGTCTGCTTCAACTTCTTATACCATCTATATAATTATGTTGAGAGAAAACACTCCAAGCTCAAATGAAATAAATGACTTCAGTTTATGCCCACACGGACCTTGTCAAGTAGCCAATGACTTGCGCTTTCATTGTGAGTGACTAATATCAATGTTGGCTCTAAAGAAAGACACTTTTCATAATCGCCCAACAATCTGCTAAGTGAAAACATATGGATAGGCTTAGGCAAAGCCTGCCAGGGGTCTTTGCGGAATGGAAAACAGGTGCTCTCATTCTGTGCCACGTAATACCCCATTTACCCCCAAGTCCAAAGGTTAGAGGACTAATAGTTGCCTTGTGGTAATCAGGGAAAGCCAAGACACTGGCCTCGGTGAAACATCTGGGACATATTTTACATACTTGCAACATATGCTTCAGGTTCAATTAAAGTGAGGCTTTGGCACATTTATTAATCTTTTTTACTTTTATCCTATAAGAGGACCCACTGACCTGACCCTAATATTATACCATATGAGAAAACAGAGAAATAATGAGAGCGAGAGGTCAACACCTGCTCGTATGGCAAAAAATACATTTGTTTTCTCATGAAATTCCATTACGCATGACTCTATACACAAACTTTAAATAGAGGAACCAATGCATTTTTAAAAGTAGGAAATTACCCTTCTCCCACTCAGACACACTGATAGCCAAGACTTACAAAATTTACCGCTGCGAGAGCCAGTCAAGAGATGGAAGCTGGTAAACAGAAACTTGAAGGACCCCCTCAAATTTCCATTTCTTAGAGTAAAAACTTTGTATTTTAAAATATCCACTCTAAGGTTTTCTTCTCTATCATGCAAGCCTCTAAAGTATGTTATAAGTTATTACATTTGAGATTTTCTTTTTGTTCAGATGTGATTTTTATGCTATAAATTGCATTATGAATAAAAAGAGAAACCTCCTTATATATCACTCAAATAAAGAACTGGATTTATGGAAATCAGCTCACAGTCCTTTCAGATGGAAAACACACTGTTCGTTGGCATTCTGTACAGAAGAATACAGTTGAATTCACATAGTAATTTAAGCACTCCTTTCAATCAACTTTGGAAACTAGATCTAAAAACGAGTTAGCAAGGTGCTATCAATTTCAGACCACCAAACACTGGATCACAAAGATGCCACTTCAGAGATCTGCTCTTATGTCCACCATGGTGTATTCTACTTGGCATCTATGTTTTGTAAGCTGGTTAACCAGGTGTGCTATTGATTTCCCACGGCTAACATCCTCTCTATTAAAAAATGACCATAAAGAAGGGATTAGTGGTATAGAATACCAACAAACTAGCTATAAAATACAGGCTGACTTCAAGCAGGACACTGAAGTACTAGACTTCACTAAGGGTTTCCATTTATTAACATTTCTGGGGAAATGCCCGCTGTCAGAATGGATCTTTATAGTAGCTTTAATAATAAAGCAGCAACAAGCGAGGGAAAATGGCCATAAATGGATGGCAGCTCGGTGTTTATCAGCAGAGAAATGATGATTCAGAGCTGGCATGTTGCCTTAAAATACAGTCTCTCTACAGCTCTACCACTGACCTTAACAATAAATCATATCATTTATTGCCATAAGTGTATGCTCATGTTATTTAACATTAAAAACAAGCACATAGGTGATTTTGCAGAAAGATTTTTGTTAGTTTATATTTGATGATGTCACTAATGACTAAATGATGTACATAAGAAAAATTTTACATAAAAGCTCTATCAATTTAAAAATGTTTGAAATCACATTAGAAGGGAGAAAGTGTGTGTGTGTGTGTGTTTCCATTTTCCTTTAAGCATTAAATATTAGGGCAAAAATCATTTGGGAGTTAACTAATCACTGGGAATTTTTTTTTGACATTTTCAATGCTAACTTCCAGCACACAAAATCTTAAACTAAAATATAACTGTACATCTCTACTGGAACCAAAGGTCAAGGGTATAAATGAAGATACACTGTTTTCCTCCTTTCTTCAAAAAAATTTCACTGCTTTACTAGAACAGAATTCAGATAGTTTCTGGTGAAGGTCAAAATCCGGTTTTAGATGCTGAACAGCACAGAAATAATGAATGATAGCCTCCCTCCCTCCTCCCAATCTCACCCTAGGACTTTTTCCATTTTAGATCTTGACCTGCCCAAGCACTATAAACCAGCATCGCTGCCCTCCTTGCCACAGACAGCCGTTCTCCCAACCCCAGCCACTGCTGCAGTGGTGCAAGGTCATTCTAATTCCTCCCTCCAGTTGTCCTCTCTCCCCAGGGGACAACCCATCCAAGCAGGCCCAGAAACTAGCTGTTATTTACCGTGGTCACCATCCACAAGCCAACCAGCAATTGAAAAATGAGCCTATCTGACCACACTGTCCTGACCAAGGAGCCATGGGGCCGTTCCAAGTCAAGCCTAAGCAGAGGGCAGTAGCACTGGGATCATTTAAATGCCCTCCGCTCGCATGTGTTCCTCTGATGAGCCATTTCTCGAAAATTACAGATGACAATATCCATGTTCAGCTCATGCAGCCTGCTATTTTTCCTCTTCTCTCTTTCCCCCAAAGTGTAGCCTGATTTGTAATACTCAACATAGGACAAATGTTTGCCCTTCAGAAACAGTTGTCACCGCCGTTATCTTCACCGAGCTATCGAGTTCCAGACAAGCTGAATTATTTTATTTTATTTTTTTTGTTCCTAGCAGAAAAAGATTTGACCCAGCTCTGGACAAAAGCGAAGAGGATTTATAGCCCTCTCTCCTCTTTGCAACATGCGGTGGCATTGTTAGGATGATAAACAGCACTGTCCAATTTTCTGGACTCGAACACTTCAACTCCTTTTTTAACTGTCTGTGAAAACAGTGTCAGGCCTACATTTCCCCATCCCCAGGTACCCAAGTGCTGGGAAAGATAATTACCTTGTCATCTTTGTCATCTTCTTCTTCCTCGTCCTCTAGTATGTCCTCCACTACCTGCAGACAGAAACAGAAGTCGTTTTCATGCTCTTAAAAGAGAGAGTTTTGTTCTGTCATTTTGAACCTTTTGGAAATGAAAACTTTATTAACATTTGAAACAGAAGCACGGAGAGGGAATATTTGATCTAGAGATAAGGATGAGGGAAATGCCATGCCTTTAATTGATTAAAACCAGGGAACTGAATCCCAGTCAGGAAAACCCATTGTGTGAAATAGTCTGTGACAACGGAAACAATTTGAAATAATGCATAAGGTAAATGAACACAATCTGAGAGATGCTTTAAATCAGGAAGTTTCCTTTTTACCTACACTGCTGTCTATATTAATTAGGCGTTTTAAACTTGGGGCTAGAGAACTAAGCAGAAAACAGCTCTGCTATTTTTAAGTTACTTTCCAGCAAACTCTAAGATAAAGAACTATCTCTGTTCATTGATTCGTGCTGGTGATCAATGGCATAAAACTAACAACACCTCTCATGACTCAAGTTTTAATTCTTATGTATAAATGTCAAGTTCTAGCTATCTCTGTATTACTTTTTAATTTTATGAATTACCTGATATGCTAACTTTAATTCTGTGATTTTATAACAAGAATGAACATTATTATTGAAAACTAGAAATATATTCAATAATCAAATATGTGTAATATGTACATAATATAGGTGGATATGCATGTATGTAGGTGGGTATGCATGCATGTCTTTTTTTATATTTTATTGATTTTTTACAGAGTGGAAGGGAGAGGGATAGAGAGTTAGAAACATCGATCAGCTGTCTCCTGCACACCCACTACTGAGGATATGCCCGCAACCAAGGTACATGCCCTTGACAGGAATCGAATCTGGGACCCTTCAGTCTGCAGGCTGACGCTCTATCCACTGAGCCAAACCGGTTAGGGCACATGCATGTCTTTTAAATGGTTCCTGGCTTACCTACCTCAGCAGAATGGAATAGTCATTTCGGATTCACCACATAATTTCTGCTTGCCTCAATCAGTATATAACTACAGCCATTATTTATTTATTTTTAAATATTATTTTATTAATTTCAGAGAGGCCCGAGGGAGAGGGAGAGAGAGAGAAACATCCACACTGAGAATCATGGATCGGCTGCCTCCTGCACGCCCTCTACTGGGGATTGAGCCCACAGCCCCGGCATGTGCCCTTTAGTCCACAGGCTGACACTCTATCCAGCCAGGGCATAAAGCCATTATTAATGGAACTTCAACCTGTTTCAGGTGTTGTATTATGGTTTTACATACGTACACACACAAAAATATCCCATAGAAACCAACAAGTAAAAAAAATTGGGGGGGGGGTACCCTAACCGGTTTGGCTTAGTGGATAGAGCATTGGCCTGTGGACTGAAAGGTCGCAGGTTTGATTCTGGTCAAGGGCATATACCTTGGTTGCGGGCACATCCCCAGTAGGGGGTGTGCAGGAGGCAGCTGATTGATGTTTCTCTCTCATTGATGTTTCTAACTCTCTATCCCTCTCCCTTCCACTCTGTAAAAAATCAATAAAATATATTAAAAAAATTGGTGGGGGCGTTATTCAAGTAAGTGGCGATTTATTATGATTCTATTTATGTCAATTCTCATTATTGTGACCTTTTTATTTTTTTTATCTAGTCTGTACCTCTATCTCTGAATAAACTTGATAGAATAGTGATTAACAAATATTTTAACCTTTCTCCCAAAGCTCATAACTTCAAAAGATAGAGACCACCAGTCCTTCTCTCACATGACTTTCTGATACAAACAGGAATATGCTTAATTATCAAATGAAAACTTCAATAACTAAGACTGTATTATGCAAACAGTTACATAAACTAAGATAATATGTCAGGAATCCCAGTTATTCTAATATTTTTTCTCAGATATTCTAAAAGCATTAACTGCTTTAAAAGAATAGCCCCCAAAACAAGCCTTCAGAACCGATATAACTCACAGCATCTGACAACCTGTGAGATGGTTCCTAATATCATACTTTAAATATTTTATCATATGGTAGAATTCCTTCGTTTGGACATTCAGCATTTTGAAGAAACCATAGTAGCACAATATCTGTTTCCAATATCTGGTGAGAATTTACACTTATTTGGGGATATACAAAGCAATTCAGCCTCAGCAAGAAAGAAGGATTCTTGACCTTCTCTCTATAACTATATCCTGCCACTCCATAGCACTATTATAAATCCCCTTGTCCAAGGAACACAGTGCTAGGTACTGTGGGAATACAAAATGAGGAACACCTAGATAATTCATCTCTACTCATGTCAGCTCTAAAGAGGCTTATAACCCAGTAGAATTTAAATGAGGACTATCAGATAATTTTTCATGTTGACTTTTAATTTACTGAAATGTTTAAGTATTCATATACTAAGTATACAGACAACAATAATTAGGTGCTATATGCCAGGCTATTCCAAATTGGACTATTTGTGATGGAAATTTAAATAGGAAAAGCAGTCACAATATTTCAGTATATATGTTGCATCTAAAGAATTCACCTCACAAATAGCTGAACTAGAACTTAAACCAGACTGTGGGACAGTAGAGAGCAACCTCTCAACCCTTACCCAGTTTGAAAAGAATAGAAAAAGAAAAAAATTCACCTCTCACAAGATTTTAAAAAATGATTATAATTTTGTATCTCTAATAAAATGATGTTTTAAATTTTAGATTTAGAATAAGTAATCTTTAAGATTGGTCACTTATCTATTTTATTTTTTTTCGATGTCAACCTAAGTGGCCATTGATAGACAAATAGATTAAAAAGTTTACGCCTCAGCCATAAGCTAGAATGAAATCTTGCCATTTTCATCAACACAAATGGACCTACAGAATATTATGCTAAGTGAAATAAGCCAGACAGAGAAAGACAAATGCCATATGATTTCACTTATATATGGACTCTAAAAAAATAATCAAAACAGAAACAAACTAATAGATATAAAGATCATTTTTATGTTTGCCAGATGGGAGGAGGGCTGGAGGGATGGGTGGAAGGGGGAAGGGCTTAGGAAGTACAAATTGATTGTTACAGAATAGTCATGGGGATGTAAAGAGCAGCATAGGAAATATAGCCAATAATATTGCAATAACTGTGTATGGTATCAGCTGGGTACTAGACTATAAATGTCTCATCATTATTTTGTACACCTGAAACTAATATACTATTGTATGTCAACTGTAATTGAAAAATAAAAAAAATTATTATAAAAATAAACAAATAAAAATTGTGTATATTTTAGGTATACAACATGATAATTTTTATAAATTAATTTGAGAGAGAGAGAGAGAGAGACAGAGAGACAGACATCGATTGGCTGCCTCTTGTGTGCTCCTTGACCAGGGATGAAACCTGCAACCTGGGTATGTACTCTGACTAAAAATCTAACCCCCCAGCTTTTGGTGTATGAGATGACACTCCAACCAACTGACCCACACCATATGATGATTTGATATACATTAGATTAAGTGATATTTTTTTACTAAAATTACCCATGCAAAGTCATTTATCAAAAATTTAAGAAAAATAAAATAAATACTATACTTTTACTCCTGTGCACAAACTCCAACAATATTTTCAAAAGTTATTAAGAATGTATTATATGCCTCCCCTCTTTAGTACTTACTATCATTCTGCAGGTGCTAGGAAGACAGAATGGTGGTGTTACATCGTGCCTAGCAGATGGCAAGATACATAGTGGGTGTTCAAGAAATTTGATAGAGTGAATAGATGAATGCATCATCTATTCTTCGTATCCTTGAACAAAATTCAGTAAAGTGCCTATCATTTATCCCACAGAAGAACTAGCTGGCCTGGGAAGACTTATACCTAATCAGTGATGCAGATTAATAAAAGCAAATATTCAAAATGGTTGGAATAGTTGCGTGGAAATACAATCCATGAATATTTAACCTTCATTTTAAGATTTGGAGACCTCTACTATCCTTTTTTAAAAAGAAAATATGTTTTTATTGATTTCAGAGAGAGGAAGGGAGAGAGAGAGGGGGATAGAAACATAAATGATGAAAGAGAAACATTGATCTGCTGCCTCCTGCCTGTCCCCTACTGGGGATCCAGCCTACAACTTGGGCATGTGCCCTGATCAGGAATTGAACCATGACCCTCTGGTTCATGGGTTGATTCAACAACTGCTCAATACCAACTAGGCGATCTCCAGTATCTTCTAGTTGATTTTCAAAAATTCAAAATATTACTGAACCATTAAAAAAAATGAAAAGTTTAATTTACACATTTTACAAATCAACTGCAAATCTTATGTTCAAGAATGACTCAAAGTGATCTGCAGATTCAGGCTCTTCATTTGTGAAACCAAAACTGTTCTCACCCTTCACAAGTGGGTAATTGGTTATGCACAATTGCTCCACAAATGTGCAGGCGGAACAACCCAATGCAACCATTTGCTTTTACATTTGGCAGAAGAGTGTTGTGTTAGCAGGAGGCCTTTGTGTTGTGTTTAGTGCTCTAGTGAGGGCGTTCCCCTCCTCCAGCGCCCTTTTAATGTTACACCATAAATATCTACAAGTGAGGATTTATAATATACAGGTGGCTTTCCTATCGATGCCTCTAAGTTGCTTCAGAATGTATCCCACTATTATATTTTGCTAAGGTGAAGTTTAAGGTGGCTTGAAAAATGGAGATAATAATAGCACCTATTCCATGTGTTAATCAAGGATCCAATGAGATAGTACATTTAAAGTGCTTAGCAAAGTTCCTGTATTGAAGTACTCAACAATGTTTGCTATTAATAAAAATAAAAATAATATTAATATAATAATATTTTAAACATTAGTTTCTGAGATTAAATTTTTTTTTCTGGGCAAAATATTCAGTGTTCTTAACCACATACAAAATTTCAGTTCATGTTTTACTAACATTAAGAAACACAGGTAGAGGCATGGATAAAGATTCCAATTAAAATGATAATGCTTTCACAACTAATTTTCAGGCTTTAATGGTCCAATGAAATAGATGGCTTTGAAGGCAAGAGTGCCTCAGAAGCTAGCCTGTGCTTTAAGACATGAGCCCTGGCCAAATACAATGAATATAGAAACTGCAAACAGCTTTTAAAAACAAACTGTATATATCACTGAAGTACGTTTAATGACTGCACAAAATTGCAACGTTTTCCAGAGAACTCAAATAACACCTATTATTTAGAAAGAGAGTGCTAGAGTTTAACACTTAACTAAGGAAAACAAATAAAATAAAAGAGTCCTAGTGTCAAATTCCAGCCTTTTCTCTCCAAATAAAAAAGAAAATGACTACTTAGTTTTGTTTCCAAGTATACAAAGTCCAGTTGCCCAAATATTTGTCAGCAATGATTCAATAACAATACATATTTCCTTAAGGAAAATAATGAAGAGTGAGAAAAATGCATAGGTTAGAAAACATACATTTTTACAGTGGTTCTTCCCCCCGCTCCCCCACCGCCCCTTATTCTTAAGGGGGAATAACTTAGATGGGCTCTAGAATTCTCTTCCCAAATTATGCTTTCCGATACCTTGCTTGAAAACAAGTAGTATTAATCAAACAAAGGAAGGGCACCAGGGAAATCAGAAAGATGTAATGCAAGCAGTTAAAAGTGACATGACCTTCTGTAATGTCGCTCGTCACGGACTTATATGCCACACACTGGAGGAAGGTCTTGAAAGAAACTGATTCTTGGTACTATTCCTTGAATGTAATACTAATAAAGATGACATTTTAAAAAACACACGTAGACAGCCCCAAATGCAGCATGCCAGCTACATTACAGCCCCACAGAATAAGCAGATAACATTATTTTTAAAAGCACATTTCTCCTTTCCTAGTCCATATTTGCTGGACATTTGTCATTAGTGTATAAAATATAATATGTGGCTGTACATTGAAAAAAATCTATTTTCAAAATGGAACAAAACTGCATCTGTAGAATCTATGTAATTTATATCGTTGTGTGACAGCTCTTTGTAACATTATGACTTTTAATTATAATTCAATATAGCTAAACACTATGATTTACAAGGAAATAAAATTTTATCTGGCTGAAAATGTTAATAATAATAATGTTGGTAATCTGAATAAAAATATGACATGTTTAGAATTATTCCACCAGACAAAGATGTATAAGTGAGGAACCAGACGGATGCAGAGAAGGAAGACCAAGACAGTGAAAGGATGAGGAAAAGTGAATTCAGTAAACTTCAAATTAGCATCATTATGGGACAGTGGGTACTACTTATTGCTTTTTAATATCAATTTAGTTTGCAAGTTTTAAGACTAAAGTTTCAAAGGGGGTTTAAAGTTCCATGAATAAGTATTAAAACATGTCATATTATGATTTTCCCAGGGATAAAGCCTTCCACTAATTTATACCCCTTTAAACAAAAAGGAACCCAAAGAATCTTGGTTATGTTACCCTTATCTTGAGTACCACAAAGCCCAAAACCCTCAAAAGCCAAAGCCGACACAAACCAGTTTCTTTTGTATGTTTACTTTTCTCCTAGGAAATAATCTTTGAGTTAAGTAGATGTTTTGCTATGTTCAGAATGAACAGTTGCACAATTCAAATCTCTTTACTCAAACAATCTGTAAAAACAACATATTAAGTTAAAGAAATCACTACTGTCCTGATGTGCAACTGTGATGTTAAAAATTAAAAAGAAAACTGTCACAAAAGGAAGAACTTTTATATTTAATTTCATATTCATAGAACATCCAAATGTGCACACATACTATTTGGATACATTGCAAAGTAAATGGCCATTTCCACCCTAGAGATGTGGAAGAATCTGGGGAGAGTGGCATCTTCAACATGGTCTGGAGTCCATTTATTCCATCCCATGTGTGCAGAACCCAAGCAGAGCAGGCATTTGTGTGCCAGTGGATTTATTACAGGTGTTAAGTATCACGGGGACTGAGAAGATGCATATAATCGCTCAGATTATTTCAGACCTCTTAAAAGCACTGGAGGTCGAGCTGAAGACTTTTGTAGGTGAGCCCATGCTGCCATTTTCAGAACAGGACACATGCTTCTCATGAGATTTTTGAGGAGGAATTTTTGCAAAAATAATTTACCCCACTTTTGAAAAAAACTAGTAAGATTCATAAACAGGTCTGGGATAAACTGTTTCATTGAGTATATCTCAAAAGCAAATGCATATCTGATGGCTGTTTAGTCTGATTCACGCTATTAAGAATTTGACCTTGGAGTATTTCAGCCACAGTTGTCATCAAGATAACTGAGCCACTAGATGTAATAATAATTAGTGTGATAGACTTGCCTGTGAGGTTGAAGATATTGTAGTACAAAAGAAGGCAGACTAAAAAGAAAAGCATTATTACTTACTGCTAAAAGACTTCCCGATTTTTACAGAGACACTCAAATACAATTATTTCTTCTTACAGAATGCATTTCCTTGGCTCATTCTGGGAAGTGCCATGTTGTAATTTAGTCTGATTCTTAATAGGAAATGTGGCTTTAATGTGGCTATCAGATGACTTTTGATGCATGCCACTGATTACATACAGCCTGTACTCTGCATCATCAACAACAGCATTCTTATTTGCAGTGTAATATGCTTTGCTGTAAGATGCAAGGACAGTGAATTTACTTTACTGGCCATGAGTATATAACCTTTTACTTTTTAAGTGTCAGCCTAATACGCAGAAAAAACCCTTCCATTAAGAGAGGCTAAATATATTATAAACTCTATAATCAGTATAAGCATCTTAAATGAATTTCTTGTATTTCCTTCTCGGTATTCTTAAATGTTCATTCTTATACTTACACAAAGCACTGTGAACTGAATTCTTGTGGTTATTTGAACTATGTCTCCATCTAAAGGCTTCACAATGTATTGTATTTTTGCTTGCAGGGGAAATTCTAATCTTGATTGTTTTTAGGATATTGCATACTAATTCAATTCAGTTGGGGGAAAATAGGTCAACTATTAACCTACAGTATGCTTTTTAAATAATAATGCTTTTTTGAAACTATATTATTTTTCAGGTTAAAAATGTACACAAAAGGTCAAATTATTGAATTGCTTGATGTACTTTGCAAATGAAATGAAAAGATAACCATTAGATTTATAAGTCATCTGTTTTTATAAAATTTAATATTTGTAAAGCAAAACATTTTCCCATTAATAATAAACATATTTAAATTAAAAGGAAAATTATGTATCTAAGCCTCTCTATATAAAATCAAATTTCCATTCCAGAGTCACCAATTTGTAACAAAAAAAGGCATAATTTGAAATATTTAAATATTAAAAACAACCTAAGGAATTTTATTTTTTGTGTCTAATGAAGAGTCTGCATTGCCGTTGTAAAACATTTTCTGCAAAGCAAGAGGAGCTGCTCTGACCTCTGTGAGCACCATGTCCTCCAATCCCCAGTCTTCCCAGAGATGCCCTTTGCTCTAACCCCATCTTATATGTTCTGGGAGCATTAAAGCCACAATAGGCAAGAAGTTCTTTGTCAGGTAAATATATAGTTGAGCACATGCAATGCAGGAAAATGCTACACTTTTGAAACATCAGGGACCTTTAAAGAATAGGATTGGAAAACCAAAAAAATAAATAAAAATCATTTACCTTGGAGATTAACATTAGGAAAATTTATAAGGTTTGATTCACTTTTTACAAAAATTCACAGCTACTGCCTATTTGAAAGAATATATTGGAAGTAGTGAAGGGGGTCAGGGGAATCGGTGGACATTTGAAGAGAAAAATATTCTGATGCTAATTTGATTTTTTTCTTGTGCCTAGAATATTTTGAGGCCCGAGAATATTGTCAAAAAATCTAACTTCAAAAATGAAGCATGTTTTGAATGTCACAAATCATATAGTCAGAAAACTTCATTTTCCCCCTTATATCCTTTTTCTATAAATAATAATGAAAAATAGTTTTTATCCTTTTTCTTTGTAAAGAATAATCACTTCACAAAGGACAGCCCTTGTGGGCTTGGACCTACATTTGAACTGGAAGAATGTCTGTGGTGAATGGTGAATTGTAGCATAAAAGCCTGAATGAAAAGAATGTGCATGAAACCTCACACAAAACCTCCATACCCATTCTATCGTGAGCTTCCCACAATACAACACAAGCGCTCTACATTCTAGAAAAGCAGGCCCAGTCCACTTATCATTTTGGCTTTATGTAGTGTACTGTGTGATTGCTAAATTAGTGCATAATGCATTTATAATACTTAGAGTACCAACATTTAGTTAAATAACCTTTATGTAAGATTTATGTTGATTTTTTTATTTCTCACTTAATGGCAAATTATGAAGAGCATGTTTCATAAAGATAATTCTCTATTTAAATTCATCAGTCCATTAAATATTAAAATTATGTTTCTGATGCAATCGAGAAGAAATTTGTCCAGCTTCAGTGATTATTTGCACTCATAAAAATTAGGCTTGATTAATAAAATTTAAATGCTTGATTAAGTTGACATTTTCATGTCCTATTCTGATTTATTAAAATTAGTCCCTGTGCCCAGGCCTGGTACACTAGTGTAGGTTTACCTTTCCCCTTCTCTTACTTGACGTCCAAAGTAGGACTGTTAGGAAGAAGTATTTTGCTTTAAATTTAGTGATGGTTTCAGGGAAATGCCCTGTTTTTACTCACTGGGGTTGGGGAGGCAGCCTTTGTGTTTATGCATTGTGCATGGTGTAGATTTGTATAACAGTAATCAAGAAAATGTTTCTTTCAAATATTTATAGACATGATCTGTGAAATGGCATATGTTTCTAATATTTCTGTAAAATTCAGTTTCCAAGAACCTTTAATCTGTAGAAAATTGGTCAAATATCTGCATCTGCTTTTTCTGTTGATAAATTTACTTTTTTGTCCCTGTGTGACTTCCATATACATAGCAGGGGGATCATAGACTATATATATATAATATTAGTGTTGTATTTCAGGCTTTAGTGTTGTATTTCATATATACATATATATTGATTTCAGAGAGGAAGGGAGAGGGAGAGAGAGATAGAAACATCAATGATGAGAGAGAGTCATTGATTGGCTGCCTCCTGCATGCCCCATACTGGGGATCGAGTCCACACCCCAGGCATATACCCTGACTGGTAATCAAACCCTGACCTCCTGGTTCAGAGGTTCATGCTTAAACATTGAGTTACGCCGGCTAGACAGGAAATCTTTCGGTGACAATGCTATTGTCTTTGTCTACAACCTCAAAACCAAGAATGACTAATGGCCATGGTAACCCATCCTCTCCAATAGTACTTACAAGGGAACAATTCTCCAAGGAAAGTAGTGACTTATATAGTGTTTAAACTCCATACTCACACTTGATTGTCCTATTTTATATAGGGTTGTGTGCCTAATTGCCATTTATTAAGCACTTACTATATGCTTGATACAGTATATTAACTGTCTCTAATCATCATAAGACCTCGACAAGGTAGGCATTATCAACCTTGTAACTGGTGAGAAAACTGAGGCTTAGAGGAATGAGTAAATTCATATAGGTAACAGATAGAAGGTCTGGGATTTAATCCCAGGTCTTTCTAATTTCACAGTTTGAGCTCTTAACCTCGACCAACTGGAAATGTATAGTGACAGCACTCCTTTTAAAGATGTTTCACTTTGCCCATCTGAATGTAACTCATTTAGAAAATTTGGTTAGGAAAATTTCCTTTTATTTAAACTTGCCAACAAAATATTTGATAATTTAAAAGATAAATGATATGATATAGTAATTATTATTTTTTGTATGATGAAATAAGTTCAGTAACAAATGACAGAAATGCCTTTGAAGGCGTATTGAAGTTGGGTTACCTATGTGTACTATTCCAGTTCAGTGGTGGAGAGGCTTTAAAGACTTTCGTGTTGTATTTCAGGCAACACTAAAATGATTAATAAATACAAATCTCTCAGGATTACTGGACTCCTAATAATAGTTCTGATTTATAAACATTTTTTCACATGCAGATAAAGACATATCATTTGGCTTCCACTTTTGGTTTGTTGATGGAGGTCTTGCAATTTCCTGTCACCTTTCCAAACCAGGGGCAATAACTCTACACAAATAGGATAGCAGACCGTCTGCCAACAGTACCCACCACACAGAATATGATGCTCAACACTAGTGATGCAAACTAAGAAGGTGCTTCTGCTAGCCCTACATCCTACCTTCCTCACCATAAAGTTGCAAAGAGTTTTGGCTACCTGCAAAGAGCAGTGTGCAAAGTCATTCAGAAAGAACGAACAGGACATCACTAGAAATTGATAGGATAACACATCTATCGTGAGAACTGAGAACAATACTGCAGGTATCCTTTTTTCTCCTTTTCTAAGTCACATTCTTTGATTATAGAGTTCACAAGATTGTGGGAGCAGCCCTGACTGGTTTGGCGCAGTGGATGGAGCGTCGGCCTGTGGACTGAAGGGTCCCAGGTTTGATTCCAGTCAAGGGCATGTACCTTGGTTGCAGGCTCATCCCCAGTAGGGGTTGTGCAGGAGGCAGCTGATCAATGTTTCTCTCTCATCAATGTTTCTACCTCTCTATCCCTCTCCCTTCCTCTCTGTAAAAAAATCAATAAAATATATTTTTTAAAAAAAGATTGTGGGAGCAGATCTTTAGGAAGTGTAACAGAGATAATAAAAAAAATGGCCGACATATGGATAAATGCTTGTTTTGGACATTTAGAGAACCATTCGAGAATGGTGAATTCTTTGGATCAATGGGAGGCTTTGAGGGGAGTTTAAGAAGTTGGTTTTCCAATGAGTTCCTGAACTGCAGGGGTCAACTAGGGTTCAAATAAGAGACAATCAGCCATTTATGGGGCAAGATCTTAAGGTTTCCTTCAAAGATGCCAAAGATAATTTATTGGGTGGAAAAGAAGCTGGGTTCCAGGGCAGAAATCCTCTAAAAAAATGAAGAGCATTTCTTTACCTTGTTATATTCTCATATGGGTCTTTGGAGAATCTGAGCAAAGTGGAAGAGATTCAGGAAGATTGCGGGGAACAAAAATATAAGATTAACTATAAGCGTCCTCTATGGCAGCTATTACTAACTTTAAATTCTAAGTCTCTTTCCTGAGCCCTATTAGATATAAAGCAAGAAGTTTACGTTCCTGTGAGGAAAGTCCTTAGTAAATTGACTTTTAAAAATAGAAGTGTTTATCTTTACATCTTTCTCTATGTGAACTGAATTGTCACGTACAGGTAACACTCATCTTCTACCATTCCACAATTTTATCTTTTCCATTTAAAGTTTAACTGCAGTTTGAGAATAGAGTAAAAGAACAGCCAATAAACTGAAGAAGTATTAAAGGCAAACATGGAGTTAGTTACTGGGTGAAAGGGACGGACTGACGTGTGGCTAAGAGCTGTGGCCACAGATAGCTAGACCCCTTTTCTTTCTTTTTAAAAAAATATATTTTATTGATTTTTTTAGAGAGGAAGGGAGGGGGATAGAGAGGAGAGAAACATTGATCAACTGCCTCCTGCACACTCCCCACTGGGTATGTGCCCGCAACCAAGGTACATGCCCTTGACCAGAATCAAACTCTGGACCCTTGAGTCCGCAGGCCGACTCTCTATCCTCTGAGCCAAACTGGTCAGGGCTAGACCCCTTTTCTTTATATATGCAGCACACATATATATCTGGGATGATCTGAATGTCTTTTGGCTGCACACTCTGCATATTATATACAGCCCTCTATCACTGTGCCTATTCTATTCATGTAGTCGATTTAGTTGTTTCCCTCACTACAATACAAACATCATGAGCAAAACCAGGGCTTAATCATCTTTGAACAACAGCCAGCACAGTGCCTTGTAATGTTCAATAAACTGTTGTTGAATGGAAATAATTAGGCATAAAACTTAGACAATTTTTTATTTGGAAAGAAAGTTTGGACTACTTATCCATCAAACAATTTTTGAGCAGCTAGTATCCTGCTATGTCTGAGACATATTGCTCTGTGCTGGAATTAGATACAGAAATGGAAGATATAATTAGGATAACTTTGGGCTGGTGGGGAAGACCAGCAGTGATTATTAAAATACAGAAAGGGGGATATGGGAACTCAGAAGGGTGAGTTCACTTAACCTGTTAGAGAGCGTGTTGGTAGGGTAGGCTGGTGGTAGGAAGTCAGGGATGGTTCTCCAGAGAAAATGGTAGAGATAACTGGTAATTATGCAAGCACATATGTATAAAATATTAAAACCTTATGGGCGGCAAAAACATTCAAAATGTGGTTTTCCAGTAATTTGAGGAATATTTCATATATATGTTGCTGAATGTAAAAAGTAGGTATGTTAATAGTACATTTAATATAATTCAATTTTGACAAAACAAAATATGTATGTCAAGCCAGAAATAGACATTAGATTCATAAACACATTGTTAAAGAACAGCATAAAAGGCACACAGGGTGTGCCACATTTCCTTTTATCTAAGACAGAAGGCCCCTCCTTCACCCCCTCCTCTATGGAAAGGCTTTAACCCTCATGGCTAATAGAAGCCAACACCTGCTCATCAAAGCCAGGGTCCCCTAAAAGTTCACAGTGCAGGTTGAAAAGGTGCCCCAGGATAGCTGAGCCTCCACTGGCCACTGAATCTCTGTATTGGCTGGACCTCAATCACTGTAATGTATGGCTCCAGCAGCAAGGACTCAAGTGCCCCAGCCACTTGTCCAGCATGGTGCCACACACCACGCCAAGGCTGGGCAACTGTACTGTCTGCCCCCAGGGCCCACATGGCTTCCAGGACTGCTCAGAGCTGGTGCAGTACATGCACCTCCACTAAGTTTAAGACCCAGGCTGTGCTGCCCTTCCCTGGGCCACCATGTGTGTCTCAATCTGTGCCACTCCCATAATAATCACTGTCTCTCCAGAAGTTACTGCCTTATCCTAGGCCTCAGTTTCCCCATCAATACAAAGAGAGAAGCATCTGTCCTCTTCTTCTTCCTACTGTGTTATGTGGAGCCTGTGTAATAGGTGCTCATCTGGGAACCAGTTAGAACTGGGTTTAGGTCACACTGTGCTGCGTGAGCCTTTGTAACTGACATAACCTATCTGAGTCTTGGTTCCATGCTCTCCCAATCGATGAATGGTTGATTTCAGGTGAAAGGGATTACAAAAGAGCATGGCACCCTCTGGTTCATTTCTGTAGTTTTCTCTCCCACTCCCGTCTTCCTACTACTCCCACATTTTGCTCATTCTGGACTAAAAAACAAATCACACACACAAATGATTCTGCTGGAATACAGGTGAGATAAAGCTGTAGCTATGGTTTGGCTGGAGCCTGTTCATAAGGAATCTTCTATGTCATGCTTGAAGGTGTTGTGGAAAGACCAAAGTAGCAGATGAAGACAGTCAGAATTTTATTTCAGAACTACCATCTTCCTATAGGTATTGAGGTAGGAATACAGGAGCAAATAATTTGGAGTAATGTTGCCAGAAAAAATACAGGAGGAATTTCAGATAACTGGTGACTATTATTGTAGTATAGGTAAACATCTCCCATTGTTTATCTGAAATTCTTACTTAAAAGGGCATTTGAATTTTTATTTTCTAAAAATAGGTTTATAGGCAACCTACATTAAGGACAAATTCAGGAGGTTTCAGGGGCTGGAGTTTGAGGGGATTTTGTAAAGTAGAAGGCCTGGTATTTACTGAGAGGGAGGATGGTAGCATGGTGGTGGTGAAGAATGGATAAAATGTGGAAAGCCTGTTGGTCCATGTCCAGGGACATGAGGTGATGGTCATCAGTGTGTGGGGAGACCAATCTGTACAGTGAGCAGTTGGCATAGCTAAGCAGTTGGTGAACAGCTTTGAAAGGGGTCACAGTGGATGAACTTTTCTGCTGACATCTGATTGGCTGTTGGTTTCTACTTCTTTATGCTAGTGATTCTGTTGGAAAACTAAAGGTCTGATTCTTTTCATGTCCTCGTATTTTTTGCAAGCTGGTGACCTTCTGAAAAAATTGAGGAAATTGCTGTTGAAATAAGCAGGAAAAAGAAGAGAGTGATCATCCATTTTTAGATGTGTTTACAGGCTGTATGACTCAGTGCTGCTTCTGTTTAAGAGTGAGTATGTGTTCTCTTCTGGTGCTGAGATGCAAACACAGGAGGCTGTGGTCTATGCCACTGTCTCTGAATGATAAAGCCCTGATGAAGCGCAGAGGGTCTGACTGTACATCCAAAGTGCTTTACATAGGAGTCCTCTCTTCTCAGCTTAGCTTTGACCAGTCTCTTTAGGTTCTGCTAGGAATATTTCACTTACTCAATAATTCATTTATTCAAGTATTTCACCACAGATACAACACCCATTTATGATGAACACATTCCATACAATGATAGAGAAGGAAAGTACCTCAACATATATTACAAACCTCAGGTAATATACTACTCAATTTTGAAAAACTGAGAATTGTTCCTTTAAGATTAGGAACACAACAAGGATGCCCACTCTCACCACTGTTATTCAACATAGTAATGGAAGTTCTAGCTAGAGGAAGAAAAAGACATAAAAGGTACCCAAATAGGGAATGAAGAAGTAAAACAGACATAATTTTCAGATGACATAATTCTATATAGAAAACCCTAAAAATTCCAACACAGAATATTAGAAACATAAACAAATATAGTAAAGTTGCAGGATAGAAAATGAACATACAAAAATATCTGTGTATTCCTATATACTATCAATTAACTATTAGAAAAAAATGTGAGAAAAACAACAATCCATTTGCAATTGCAACAAAAAGGATAAACTATCAGGAATAAACTTAAAAAAGTGAAGGATCTATACACTGAAAACTACAAAACATTGTTAAAAAAAAACTGAAGAAGACACAAAGAAATGGAAAGACATTCCATGTTCATGGAAGATTTAACATAGTTAAAATGGCCATATTGCATGCAGCAATATACAGGATTTAATGCAATCCCCATCAATATTCTAATGGTATTTTTCAAAGAAATAAAACAAAAAATCCTATTTGTATGAGACTACAAAAAAAAAACACACAAAAAAACAACAACCCTGAATATCCATAGCAGTCCTGAGAAAAAAGAACAAAGCCAGAGGTATCACACACCATGAATTCAAAGCTACAATAATGAAAACACTATGGTACTGGCAGAAAAACCGGTACATAGACCAATGGAATAGAATTAAAAGTCCAGAAATAAACCTATGCATACATGGGCAACTAATTTTCGACAAAGGAACCAAAATCATACAACAGAGAAAGAAAATCCTTTTTAATAAATGGTGTTGGAAAAATTGGAAAGCCATATGCAAAAAATGAAACTACACTGCTATCTAACTCTATATACAAAAATGAACTCAAAATAGATTAAGAACTTGAATATAAGACCTGAAAACAATAAATACATAGAAGAAAACATAGGCATTAAATTTATGGACCTTGTTCTCAGAGATTTTTGTGAACATGATCCCAAATGCAAGGGAATTAAAACCAAAAATAAATGACCATGACTACAACAAACTGTGCTTCTACACAGCAAAATAAACATCATCAAAATAAAAAGGCGATCAGCCTAATTAGAGAAGATATTTACAAACAATACCTCCAATAAAGGGCTAATACCCAAAATATACAAAGAACTCATACTACTCAACAACAAAAAACGATCTAATTAAAAAGTGGACGAAGGACCTGAACAGATACTTTTCCTAAGAAGACTTACAGATACATGAAAAGATGCCCAACCTCACTGGCTATAGGGGAAATGCAAATCAAAACCCCAATTAGATACATCTTACATCTATTAGAATGGCCACTATCAATAGGATGGAAATAACAAATGCTGGAGAGACTGTTGAGGAAAGAGAACCCTGTACACTGCCGGTGGGAATATGAACTGGTGCGGCCTCTATGGAAAACAGTATGGAGGTTCTTCAAAAAACTAAGAATAGAGCAGCCACATGGCCCAGCAATCCCTCTTTTGGGTGTCTACTAGAAGAACTTGAAAACACTTGTTGTAAGGATATATGCACCTTATGTTCATTGCAGCATTATTTACAATAGCCAGGACATGGCAATAGCTTAAGTATCCTTTAGTGGATGATTGAATAAAATGCGGCACCTATATACAATGAAATACTACTCAGTCATAAAAAAAGACAAAATATTGCCATTTGCCACAACATGGATGCATCTTGAGAGTATTATGTTAAGTGAATTGTTAGGTGGAAAGGACAAGAAAAATATTATTTCACTCATATGTAGGATATGAAACAGAAAGCAACAAACAAATAGTACAACCCTTATAGATGCATACAACAGTATGGTGGTTACTAGAGGGGAAGGGGAGGTTGATAGGGTAAAGGGATTCAAATATATGGTGATGGAAGAAGATTAGAGTCTTTGCTGGTGAGCACAGAATGCAATATACAGATGTTGTATTATAGAACTGTACACCTGAAACTTATATAATGTTATTAACCAATGTTACCCTAATATACTTAAATTAATATATTTAAAAAAGAAAAAATTCACTTCTTATAAGCTGTATACATTTCTAGAGATAAGTGCTCTGGGCCTAATTGGAATGGATCCAACAAAAAATAATATTCAAGCAGAGAAAAGCAGCACCAAGGTCTTCTTTGCCATTTGAGGGAGCTAGCAAACACTTCAGTATTTACCAAGTATTTTAGCAAGCAGACTTAGGCTCAATTGTGTCACAGTCAGATCCTGAGTCAGAAATGATTTCATTGATCTACCCTACTCTTCAGTTTTAATGCCTTCATTGATTAGGCAACTGAGATTATGTGGGAAGAATATCATAACAGTTAAAAATGAATGTTCCTTTGAAGTGTAACTTAAAAGTGCTGTTGAAAAATGTTTGTATGTCAGAGATATTCAAAGACTCTCATTACTAATGTGAAGGATTCAGCTTTAATTACTCCCCCCATGATCACCAGGGTGGATGGAAGGTAGTCCTCCAGGTCAGGAATGTTTTTGAAATTATTGGGGTCACCTGGGATCAAACAGATAACCAGCACTAGTTCTTGAGAGGTCACTGGGTACCTCATAAAAAGGAATTTCAGGAAACCTGGGATTCCATGTAAAGGTCTGGACACTTAGAAAATGATCCCTTGGGAAAGTCATGCCCAAGCCTGTACCATGGGAATAGTCAGGGTTTCAGAACATGGCACCCCCACTTACTCTATGGAGTTCATTCTTTATCGTCTTTGATTTCTTCATTTGTAAAATGAGGATAACACCACTTAGAATAATTTACTTGATACACTTATTGTAAAGAGTAAAAAGACATGATATCTCCTAGTGTGGTGATTGCAGGGTGGGTGGTAGATGCAGGTGGAAAAGGGCATATAGGGCATAAATGGTGATGAATAAAATAAAAAATACATTTAAAAATAAAATTGAAAAACAAACAAAAAAAGAGGTGATGTCTCTAAAAGGCTTAGTAGAATACCTGATACATAAAAGTTGCTTAACAAATATCTGCTCTGTTTCGCTGTACGAGAGGTAAGAAGGATATGGGGTGGTGGAGTGAGGGAAATAAGGGTTTTCCTTCCATCAGTCTGCTTCAAGGTAGAGTAATTGCTTTTCTGTAACTCAAGTGAGAAACCTGCTCTAACGGGGCCCAGGGAGACCTAGGATGTACCAAACCACAACCCCAAGAGGAGCTGGGACTGACTGGTGGTAAGTACAGTGCACACGTCACACAGATTGACAGGTTCTAACACCCCTTTTCTCACTTTCTAACTGTGTGCCTTTGGCTAAGCTTTAACCTCTCTACTCTGTTCCCTGGATGTAAAGTGATAGTGATACCCATCTCACGGGGGTGCAATGGACCCCTCTCTGCTTGGCTGACCCATTTCGTCCATTCTCTGAGACTGGATTCTCCTCTCTCAAGGGAGGGCTCTTTTCTCTTTTTAACGTCTTATGTAAGAAATATTCCTTTTCTCTCTTTGCTATACAAACCAGAAAGTCATTTTGATTTATATATTTTTTACAATTTTCACCCTAATTGAATTTTCTCAGCTGAATGTACAGACGATTTTGTTTTTTATGACAGAAAATTCATTTATAATTCATTCATATTCTCTTTCTCTCTACAATCTCCCCCCACCGCAACCACCTCCCCAAAAGAAAGTTTCATAGTTTGGAGTAAGCCAACAGTATGACTAATGCACTTCAGACATTCCTAAAATTTTCACACAAGTTGAAAAAATTCTGCATTGTTTTGGGATACCAATAAGGACTTAGGGCAAAATACTATTCTACCAGGCTCTGCACTGTGCTGGAGGTTCTCTTAAGCACAGCATGGCAACCCTACAAACACTTTACCTTAATTTACAGATGTGTGAATATATGTGAATATGTGTGCGTGTATATGTGTATCTGTATGTGTACGTGTACGTGTGCGTGTACATGTATGTGTATGTGTATATGTATAAAATCTGTAACCGACAAAGTATAATCCAGGTTTCTTTTCAGAAGGAGCAACCAGCTCAAATGCACAGCTGGGTATGGCAGAAACACATAATTAGACAAATTGGATTTAAGAGTTACATAAGGTCTCAACTGAGCCGGTGAATGAGAAGCTGAATGAAACGCTGTGATTGCTGCTCTGGTGCCTTGAAAGAACAGAATATGTGGAAATGTGTGTTTGGGGCAAATAAAAGGCAATTACTGGGAGTTATGGGGTGTAGTTGGCATTCCATGAAAGTTAGACTATTCAATGTTTCGCAGTGGGCTGTGCTGGGAATAAAATGTCGTCCATGGCTTAAAGGGGGAGTCTGTTAGATATGTGCCTAAAAGGAAAGATTTGACAAATACTATCTTGGAGTTATATTTTTTGGGGAAGAAAGGAAGTAAAAAAAAACTTACATAATATATAATATCTCAATAGCTTTATAAAAATTCTTAGGGAATTTTAAGTACAAGGGGATACATTCTAGAAGTGAACCTTTCCAGCTACAGCAGGTATATTCAAGGGAAGATAACAAGAAAAGTCTATAGTTTCTGAATTTTTCACCAAGAATACTTAAACTAATGACTACATATTGAAGATATGCCCCCTTATAGGATTAGGAAGCTGAAACTAAATTACCACTTTTTTCTATTTGCAAATAATCTTATTTGCAAATTTGTCTCAAGGCAACTGAATGAAAAGTAGTTATTCTTCTCCCTCAACAATCTCCCAGAAATAAATGGGACAAGAAAGCAATTGTCTGAGACAGTCTTATTTTCTTAAAGAAAACATTCCGTATTAATTGACAAAGTATCTGAGTCCCCATGACACCAATGCTTATGGCATTTGGGGCTTGTCTCTCAGTGTGCGATTTAAAAATATATCCATAAAATCCTTGCCAATAATAATAACTTCTTGTCTGTTGATGCTGTCTATCCATTAAAATCTCTATTAGCAACCTCACATTTAGTTTGTTAAACCTTATAAAAAATGTTTTGAGCATCTTTAATTTGCAAAACACGTGCTAGAGACAGTGGCAAGTACAAAGATGAACAGACTGTCCTCCCTCACATTTATAATCTAGTGAGATATACAGACAATGGTGTTGTTGGACTTTGCCATGTACTTGATGGTTGTGCATCAGGATTTTTCATTTATTTTGATAAAGAAAATTATTTTACAGAGTATATTTTGCTTGTGTTACCATTGGAAGTATGTTTTGCTTGTGTTATAATTTAAAGTGTGCTTTGCTGTGTTATTTAAAAGGGAAATTATTTTATGTCACAGGTATGTCTTTGTCACCGTTATGGTGCTAACATAATAACACTAGAGGCCTGCTGCATGAATTTGTGCATGGGTGGGGTCCCTCGGCCTGACCGGTGATCAGGGCCGACCAGGGCCTGCCGGCAAGGGGGAGGGAATGCAGGAGGTTTGCTGTGGGAGCACACTGACCACCAGGGGGCAACTCCTGCATTGACCATCTGCCCTCTGGTGGTCAGTGCACATAATAGCTATTGGCTGGTCATCTGGTTGTCTGGTTGTAAAGGTTGCTAAGGCTTTTATACATATAGATATCACATAATGCTATTAAGCTGATGATCAAATAACTGTTTCTGCATTATTATGGACACAGTAGCTGGCAAAAAAGTCCTGATTATAAATCAAATGGAGACTCTTAATGGCAAGTAAAAATAAAATCTATGTAATCTGATGAGGACATATAACTACCAAGTTTTCTCATGTTTTACAAAACTATAAATTCTTGTCAATAGTTGTCTATGGAGTTATCAAATTACAAATGTCCTATTTGGAGAAGTAGCACTCCCCGCCTCCCCCTTACATATGAGAAAGCTTTTTGAAGTGGTATGTTTGCTAAGGATATAGCGACTGAGATAATCTAAGAGGAATGAAGGTTGGCAGAAGAACAAATATAATTATGTGGCTAGCTTCTGCTTCTCAGCTAAAACTCTTTTCCAGAGAAAGAAGGTAGTCTCACACATCCTAAAAACTTCCAAAAATGCCAGAGAGGGCAGGGGTTCAGTATAACTTTCCCTAAGTTAAGTGAAAGCTCTTTATCCTTGAGCAGGTAACCTGATACACCCTGACACAGAGAACTATGTTTTCTATAGTTCTGTGAATGTTTATTGAATTTAGGTACTTTATGTATTTTTCCAGGCCAACAACCATCATCAATCCTTCCTTCATTCCAATGACAGACAACAGAGAAATGCCTTAAATACAATACATTTCATTTGGTCTGGTCACTAGTAATTTTGTGATATTATGTCTTAATTCAGAATTCATTAAGACAAAAACAACAACAAAGAGAATGAAAGAAATAATCATTTGGAAGAACTCATTTATAGTTAAAAATCATAGCTCATCCTTCGGTGTGCTCCTGACTTTTGTTCCTATCAAGATGAGTAATGTTGAAATAGTGAATATTTTCTATTGTGTTAGAACCAAAGAGTTGTTAGGTCTGAACTGATAAAAACTTTTCTCCAAACTGAGTATTTATGGGCAGAATTTCTGGTTTGTAAGACCAAACTCAATGTTAATCTTATCAGAGAGACGAGGAATAAGAACAAAACCACAGACAAATTAAGGAAATAGAGACTTACTGTATCACGTTGCCTGTTATCTTTCCCTGATATTATCAAGAAGTAGTTCCATGTCAATAGTAGCAACAACACCAGCGGTATCATGTAGAGCTCAAAGTTCCACACAACAAAGAGGAAGAGCTGGAGGAGAGAGAAGAGAGAAAAAAAGATGAGTCAGCTCTAAATTTCATTAAATGGACTCTCTTGTCAATACTCCATTTTAAAACACACACACACACACACAAAATGTTTCAGAGCAAAAAGATTTATCTTGAAAACAAGGCCTTAACACCTGGAAGGCATTTTTCTAAAAGCACAAGTGACCTCTGGAAAGTCACAGGTAAGAGTTTTACTTTGTTTCATTTCTATGAAGAAAAAACTGATATCGTTACATTGTCAATGAGGCAATTTTAATTTTTCTCCTTCAGTGAAATTATTGTTAGGTTGAACAAAATAAAGTAAAAAAAAAAAGTCAGCAAAATGAGACTACATTGTCAGAAATAGCTGGTCTAGCTGCCTTGATAATAAAGAAAGAATCCCTATTTCATATCTGGGACTTTTACAAAAATCTCACTTGGATAATACAATGTCACAAGCATAATAGGCAGATGAAAATACCAAGTCTACACAAGAGAACCTCAAAGATTTCACATTATGAATAAAAGCACTGCTACCAACAAGTGGAAAAAAAGGGTTGGCTTACCAGTCAGCATTACCATAGAAATCAAAAAGCTCTTTTAAAAAAAGAATAATTTTGCCAGAGACACTTTTTAAATATCTATTTCTATTATCTTGTAAAACTACCTACTTCTCTAAGTATATAAATGATTTTTTTTAAAAATTATGAGACACCTTAGATTAAGAACTCACGTAGGTGGGCAGAAGGAACCATTCTAAGAGCATTTGCGTTGCAAATAACTAGCATTGGCTATACAGTGTGACTCTCCCACATCCCCACCAGGCTCTTATAATGCTGGACAGATCAGTGATGTTTCTGGGTCTGTGGCAGCTGCTGCTACATTAAGGTCCTGTTAAGTCAGATGGTAGCTGAGAGCCAGATCCTACTCCTGATGCTAACGAGCCTTATACCTTTCGGTGTCATGCATATTTTCCCTTTAGTTTCTTCCTCTGTAAAACAGGGATGACAAGAGGATCTACTTGAGAGGTTGTCAGAATTAAAGAGCCGAAACATTTTAAGGATTTAACACACTGCTTAGCATCCAGTAAGTGCTCAAAACACATTATTGTGTAGTAAGATCAATACCTTACAAAACTCAGAAAGTTAATTATTGACTAAGGTCCTCAGGTAATGCATATTTTAATAGTGAAAACTAGAAAGTCATCTGCCTGCTAGGATTTAGCTGCACCATAGCAGAAGTGGGAACTTGAGCCAGATGGTAACACAGACACCTTGCATTTGATAGACCTGAAGGGATAGGAACTTTACTTTGAGAACACTAGTGTCGGGAACAACAGCACAGGCCATTTGCAGTTTTCTTAATAAACCTGAGCCAAGTCTACAGTCTATTCAAATGGCAGAGAAAACGAGCCTGTGTGGAGAGGTGGAGGGACAGACCCCTAAAGGTCAGAAGAGAGGTTCTGAGCCTTGGAAAGTCACTCTACCTCACTGTTTTCAGTTCTAAACAGAGGTCTATAGATCTAACCACCTCTAACATACTTTCCCTAATATTTAAAGTGACTTTATGATATTACTGTATCAATCAGGGTTTTTCAAATGTTACATTTTGAAAATTATATATTTTACTGAATTATTTGATATTCATGAGCCAGATAGACACCAAAAGCATAAATAATGCTTTAGTAACCCAAGAAATAAATTTTGGACAGAATTACATGGTAACTATAGACTCAAGTTCCTGAATAAAAAAAGATGCTTCAAATATGAGCCTTTTCTTTCACAGAAAAGTAAAAAGACTTCCAGAGAAGAAAATATTTCCTTTTAATTTTTGAAATTGATACAATATTTATAAAGATGATATAATTATAATTGATGACTATGATTCTATTAAAATGTATTTTTAAGAGATATTTATTCAGGTAGTGAATTAAGGCAAATGTAGCCGTCATCAACACATGTAAAGAGAAATGATTTTTGGTTAGAATTCATACTAATTCTTTACACATTTATCTATAAATTTTAGGTAATCACTAGAACATAAGCTCTTATGGGTAAGAATTAATACATTTTCATTCTCAGTTCTATCCCCAGAGCCTAGAACAGTAGTGCTTGAGGCACAATGGGTACTCCATAAATATGTTTGCTGAATTAATGAATAAATGGATCCTGGGTTTCCAAGTCATTTAACATAAGTCTTCTTAATTATTTGTATTAGTAAAGGTACTATAGAGCCACTGTATAAAATCAAGCAACTTCAAGAAAATATATAAAGA
>NW_006299705.1:16095706-16110110 GCF_000327345.1 Myotis davidii
AATCTCTCTGGCACATAAGATTCTCCTATCCTTTCAATGCAGTCAAAAACTATCTTGTGTATTATGGACTGACCACAGTCTTTCCTACGCAGTTGCTTTTTCTGGGAACATTCACTTGACTCAGTGTAGTTTGGCCTCATATGATTCCATTGCTAAGCATTGCCAATCCTAATAATTTTTAACCTGTTGAATATATATATATCCCCTTGTAATGTCTACTCATTCGTGATAGAAACCCTTTGTTGCTCAGAATAAACTTCCTTGTAGTGTCCATGGACTGGTGTTAGTTGTAGGCTAGATGTGCATAGAATAAACTTTCTATATGATAACCCTATAAGAAACCAAGACATTTGTCATGTTAGTTTCTTCTCTAGGCTCAACATCACTAGTTGCTTCAACTACCAGTTACAAAGTGTGGTTTCTGACATTCTACATAGCAGATGTCTTCTCATCACATCCAAATCAATATATCCGTAGCTTTCTTAAAATATAGCACTGAGAACAGACACAGCACTTCCCATGAAAACCATAGGTTATTGATATGCCCTCACAACATGAGCACTAGAACTCAGCATGGAGGAAAATATAGGAGGGAGACAAAGGAAGAAACTGTGTTAGTTTTATGGATATGGCAGTGCAAAAATAGTTTCTGTCCCTATTGTGTGTTCTTTAAGAATATACTGTTTAGGTAACTAAGCAGGGAGCACATGATGTTGAAAATGTCTTTTAAAAAAACAAGTGTATACTCTGAAACTATGATACAAAGAAGAAATGGAATAAGACACAACCAAATGGAAGAATATACCTAGCTAATGGATTGGAAAGATTAATATTGTTAAAAAATGTCCTTACTCTCTGAAGTAATAAACAGATTCAATGCAACACCTATTAAAACACCAATGATATTCTTCTCAGAATTAGAACAACTAATCCTAAAATATACATGGAACCACAAAAGACCCCGAATAGCCAAAGAAATCTTGAGGAAGAACAGAGTGGGAGGTATCATATAACCTGATATCAACTATACTATAATAATCATAATAGTATGGTATTGGCAAAAAACAAATACACAGACCAATGGAATAGAGCCCAGAAATAAATCCCCACTTACATAGTCAATTAATCTATGACAAAGGAGTCAAGGATACACAATTCCCACCACCACTTAGTCTCTTCACTAAGTGGTGGTGGGAAAACTGGACACGTAATTGCAAAAAAAAAAAAAAAAAGAAAAGAAAAGAAACTTGATCATTTCTTTTACTATATACAAAAATAAACTCGAAATGAAATAAAGATTTAAATGTCAAACCTAAAACTATAGAAGCAAACCTAGGCAGCAAACTCTGACATTAGCAATGTCTTTCTGGATATCTCTCCTCAAGCAAGGAAAACAAAAAAAATAAACAAATGAGACTAAATCAAACTAAAAGTTATCCACAGTGAAGGAAACCATTAACAAAATGAAAAGACAACCTATTGAATGGGAGAAGATTGTGCATTAGTGCAGTGTGGATATTCCTAAAAAATTAAAAATAGAGCTGCCTTATGACCCAACAAGTCCACTTCCGGGTATACATCTAAAGAAAACAAAACACTAATTTGCAAAGATGCATACACCCCACCCCCACCCCCATTCATTGCAGCATTAATAGTAATAGCCAAGATATGTAGAATCAACTTGGATGTCCATCAGTTGATGAATTGACAAAGAAGATGTGGTACACATATACAGAAGGATAATATTCAGCAATAAAAAGAATGAAATCAAGTAATTCGCAACAACATGGACGGACCTAGAGGGTATTATGCTAACTAAAATAAAGTCAGACAAAGACAGATACAGCAGGATCTCTCATGTGGGGTCTGAAAAACAAAATAAATGAATACACAAAACAGAAGTAGACCCATAGACATAGAAAACAAGCTTATATTTGCCAAAGGGGAAGTGATAGCGGGATAGGAATGAAAACATAATAATACATACATACATACAAGGTATTTGAATAAGTTCTAAATACAAAGGCATTTTTTCTTTCTGAATATCCAACTGCAGACTTCAAAAGTTCATATGTTAAAAATGAAATGAATTTATTGAACACTTATTATGTGCTAAGTAATACTGGGTGTTCACATTAAGAAATGACATGGTCTCTAGACTCAGATTGCTAAGAATCACTAAGGAAAAAAGCTATCATTCACTATAGAATTAGTAAGGTTTCTCATACTTGGGAGTGGGTGGGTGGGTGATCTCCTAACGAAGAGCTTTTAGAGAAAGAAGAGCATTGATTAGTTAATTCTCTCCACTCTGAGCTTCTCTTCTCCTTGGACCCCACCTGCACTAATATTGATCCTCTCCTCTTTCTTACAAAAAGCCAAGGTAACTCTTAGGGCCACAGGAAAAAGGGGCAGCTCAGAGAAAACCCAGGAAGGCCAAGAAAATACAGGATGTCCCTGATTATTCTTTTTCATAGATTTGGATGGGTGGGTGGATGGGGGTGTTGGATATAATGGGCTAAAATGAGGTTAAAAAATCAAAGATGTAAAACAAAATCACTGACATATCCATAGAATAGAAAAAACCATAAAATGCCTAGCATTTATCCTGACCCGATACTTTCAAAACCCCCTTTTGCCTGTATGGGACATGGAAAGAGAACTTGATGATTCTAAATTTTCTCATTGTTAAGTTAGGTAATAAGGACTCTTGGTTATTTGTACAGTATTTAATTTCCTTTGACTCCATCACCATGGCATTCGTTCTTTATTTTTTCTTTCTCTGTCATATTCTTCCCACCTTTCTTCTCTCTCCCCATCCTTTTAATAAGTAAACAGAGCACTACCTACATTTTACTTTAATGGAACTCATGCCCCCATTCCAAATAAAACACCTAGCCCTACATTAGTTATCCTTGTTCAGTAGAGACTAAAACTATTCCAAAAATTTGGTGGTTTTCTTTTTGAAATCACAAGGTAGCTGTTATAACATACAATTAGAAATCTACAGCAGAAAATCTTCATGAGACATTAGTCAAGTGGTCATAAGTACACATAACTTCCTTCATTAGAAAATGGATACTGAGAGTTTTGCCCATTATCCCAGATGTTAGAAGCTCTCTGTGAATCTGCCTTGGACTTCCAGCCCTGACCACGGGATCCCTCAGGAGCTGCTGCAGTGTGGTGTAGCGGAAAGAGCATAGATGTCTGCATCAGGCCCATGTCTGCATCCAAGCTTTCTAGTCACTAGCTAGGTGACCGTGGGCAAGTCACTAGATTTCTCTTAGTTTATCATCTGAAAAAATGGAAATTATAGCATTGACTTTGCAGATTTGAGATGGAATTAGCCTAGTGCCTAACACCTAGAAGATGTTCAACGAGCAGTAGGTGTTATGATAAGCAGGAACATATTGGCTCATACTACATATAAAACTTTGGGCCCTTTTTGCAACTCACCACTTTGGTTATATCTCCCTAGAATCTATAGATAATGATTGTTTCAACCATAAGAGCTAAGGTAAAGATGCCATGTCAGCTACAGCAGGAAAAGATGATGCGATGAGTGCCATTTTCAATATTTTTATATTTAGTTTGTGGTAACTGCATGCAATGACCCCATTTGTTTATGTCCCCCTGAGTACATGCCTTTTGTAATGCCCTCCCATAATGACACTGGGATTGGGCATATGGCTTGTTTGGGCCAAGGGAAAATTAGCAACTATGAACACAGAGACTTAAAAGCACTTTCTCATTAGGCCTTGCGCTCTGCACTCTTAGAACCTTGAGCCACCATGTCAATGAGCCCAGGCTAAAGCCTGCTGCACGACAAAAGACATGTACACAGTCACCTCCCTCTCCCCAGATGAGAGCCGGACAGCATCCAGAAGTAAAGCTGCCTAGCTGGCCAGAAGCTGACTAGAGATTCAGGAGTGAATCCTGTTGAGAACAGAAGAAATGCCAGCAGAGCTTGGTCCAAATTGCTGACCCAAAGAATCATCCCAACATAAATGGTAGTTCCTTTAAACTACTAATTTGTAGTGTTTTTGTTTTATAAAGCAAAAGCTAACTGATACATGTTCTTTCTCCAAGGAGACAATGTAGTATGGACCAAAAGCCTGAAAAAATGGTTTTAATTTTATTTCTGCTATTTGATCATCATAGGACCTTGGGCAAGTCAGTCATCCTCCTCTATTTTAGTCTATTACCTGTAAAATGGAGATGATAATACCTGCTTACTTCACAGGTTGGCTGTAGGAAAGAGGTGATGTAATATATGTGAAAATATTTTAACTCAAAATACTATATAAGTGCAAATACTATCAATTTAATGTTTCCCATATTTAAAATTATTTCTGAAAAATTACAGAGATTTTATGAACTAATAATACAAGTTAAGTCAAGAACAAGTATAATAATTGTTCTCTGAGCAGTTAAAGAGGATGGGTGGCGTTCCGTAGAGGAATGCATGTGGTGGGGGAGGAAGGAATTCGTTGGAAGGAAGTCATAAGTGTTAAACACAGGGGCTGCAGTTAAAATTTTTACTAATAAAAACCCCAGATCTTTACAGAAACTCATTATTACTAGTAAATGGCATTAGCATGCAGTGTGGATTTTGTGAACTCTGAAGTTGAAACAATTAAGTTATTAAATGTTAACAAATTTTAACAACCGCATGCCCCTAGATATAAAAGATCTTGTTCTGAACTAGTGGTTTTATAAATGTCAATTCCTGTCTATAATTTTTTTTTCACTTTAAATCTACATACCTTTTATCTAAATTAATGTTATCTTGCCAATGCTATTAGCATCAATGTCACAAAATGCAATCCTTCATTATCTGTTTGGGCCAGGCTTTATGAGCAATCTACATTTAAATCATAATGACTCAGAATGGCTTTTTGGAAAATCTGTATTGTACTGAAAGGTAAATAGCATAATTTGTCCTATCATGTATCATACATCACATTGCATAGAATGAACTTTAGGCAAGAAGTCCTGAGAGGAAGGCTGGGAAGGCAGACTATCTTTATTTTACAAATGAGGAAGCTGACCCTCTGCAGAGTGGCAGGCCCAGGTTTTCTGATTCCCAGCCTGTGTGCTCTTCCCACAATGCTCTACTGCTTCTAAGGAGAAGGATTTGACAGCAAATGTCGATGCCCTGGAGGTATCAATCATTTAGGAGTTGATTATTCAATTTGTAGATTTCTGTTCCTCTATTCCTTTTCCTTCATCTTGCTTTGGGATAACTACTTTTTCATTAGTGGAGAGAAATGGAATACCACTTCCTGTGTAAAATTTGGTATGGAAAAGAGGTCAAAAACTAATGGTTGAAATAAGGTTTGTGAAGCCAATTTCCTCCCCCACCCCCCCTTTTTTTCATTCTCTCACTCGGCTTTGAATAATCAAAAGTTGGCTATTCACAAAGTTTCTATTAAATGGGGTTTTCTTCTATCCAAAATGTTTGGAAGAGGGTTAGCAAGGTGGCTGTAAAGGCAAAGATTGGAAAATGAATGAGCCAATTATATTTTTTACAGATTAAAAAAAAGCCCTTTTCTCATGAAGACTAAACAAACAAAAAACCTTTTCTAGTCAGAAGCTAATTAAGGTGGGCTAAGGCTTCTCACTCATGTTTAAACCAGGTAAATATACAAAGTACATGAATGATTTGAAATATTAAGACTTCATAACAACATTTCTTCGTAGGTGCAAGACAGGCATGATTTTTATTTCTTTCAGTCTGGGGTTTTTAGTGTCCCAGACAGGCCCGGCCATTCACACTGTCCCATCAATTGATGCCTCATTGAAGTCCAGTGGAGGACGCCTGCATTCAATGATCATTCGGTGCGACATATGACAGTATCCCTGGGGGAGCGCACTTCAAAAAAACCATTTAAGTTGGAATATTGAATATCCTATTCTTTTGCAAACTACAGTATATTTTAAAAAGAAATCTCATCCAAAATGATTAACACTTCCTACTGTTCAGGAAAAAGCCTGCCCTTTCAGACTAACAGCTGTGGATCATTAGCTCTCCAGTGATGAGATGTGTTTGATGAGTATTTTTCTTTCTAATTAAGAGATGAGATTCTCTATTTGACTGTCTCCTCAGAAAGAAGTGAAGAAAAAATTCTCTGCCTACATAGAAAGGCCATCTCCTACAAAACAATTAATTATTTCACGGCCCTTTCAGAAAATCTTTTTCTTCCCTAATTTCAATTCACTTTTTTTCTTAACACATTTACACCCAGGCCTTCACAGTATTAACTCATTTTTCACCCAACCTTCACTTTCTGAGGTTTCTCTGCTTCATTATTCAATAATATCTTTTTCAGATAAAATAGAATGAAGAAATACCTTTTTTGGACAAAATAGAATGAGGAAATATATAAAAAATACAGATATGCGTAACCTAACAGAGAACATTTGGTATAGAAATATTCTCTGATATGAGAAAGGCCTCAAAGTAGAAAGATAATAAATACATAGTATTTGCTTTTGGGGGAACCAAACAATGCTTTAAAAAATAAAAACTTAAAGTTACCTAGCAATATATAAAAATATATTTTTAATTAATTAATTAGCTAATTAATTAATCAATCCTTAAAAGGAAACGATTTCACCTCTCCCAATAAGACTAGCCTTAAAGACGAAAGCTAGAGAATGCCAACTGGGACCTCAAATAGAGGTGGGACAAAGCCGTCATGGAGGCTGTAAAATTCTTCAATGAAAAACATGATTGAAGAACATATTAGGAAGCAAATGAACATACTATTGTGAATTAATCCTACAAATGGCCTTCTTAAACCCTTTTGGTACAAGGAAAGAAAGGAGAGAAGGAAGGGAAGAGGGTCAACTTTCAAACATTTGAAAGCTGCGCTGACGTTTCTCTCCCCAAGGGCATGTGGAAATACGTTTGGATGGTTTCGTTGTCTTAATGCATGGTGTGAAAGAGGAGGTCCTGCCAATTAGTGAGTAGGGCCAGGGTATGAAACACCCTCAAACACGTGGGACAGTCCACCACAAGGAGAAATTTTCCCGTCCAAATGCTAACACTCCTCTTTGAGAAACATTGACAATTTCTCACATAGACAATCCTACATTTAACTGAAAGAATATATATACAAGTTATAAGAAAGAAGGCTAGATATATTTCCTAGATGATGACATGAATTATGACGTAAGGATTTAGAATAAAACAGTATTAGAGGGGAAAACTGCGCTCACTCATAAGCATTTGCCCTAGATTCTCTTTTTCCATCTATTAATGTTTAATATTTCTTAACAATGTGCCTAAAGAAGAACTGGAGGCGAACCTTCTCTGCCATCTACTCCCCTCTAGATTGTCAGGCTCCACATGTCATTCGAGTTTTCACAACTGCACCTTCAGGAAAGGGGTGGTTTCACCTTGATTTAAATAGCCAGATGGCATCACCACCTGTTCTAAAGTCTGTACTACCACCATTCAACAGGGAGAGAAGACAGGCAAATTAACCTGATTAGTTCCAATATCATGATATATCATGATAGACTTCTGAAGGCGATTTTAAAGTATAATACGCTGCTCTCTTTTTTGGGGGGTGGTGGTGGTGGTGATGTTAATCCTCATCCAAGGGTATATTTTTAAATTGATTGTTAGAGAGAGTGGAAGGGGCTGGGGATCAAACCTGAAACCCAGGTACATGTCCTTCACTGGGAATTGAACCCGCGACCCTATGGTCCATGGTCTGTTACTCTAACCACTGAGAAAAACCAGCTAGGGCTGACATGTTGCTCTCTTGAAGAGAGGCGTTGATTTGCTTGGACAATTTTCTAAAATAAACAGCAGCAGGGAATTGGTGACAACCCGAGACCCACTGGATCATTCCAACTTGTTCTGCTGTTTCCTGTGGTCATGCCCCATGGAGCCTATCATGCTCATATACATATTCATATACAGTGGCTTCTCTCCTCTCTCAGAACTAGAGGCCCGGTGCACGACATTCATGCACTGGGGAGGTGGGGAGGTTCCCCTCAGCCCAGCCTGTGGGGGATGTTCGCCTGCTGGCTTAGGCCTGTTCCCCATGAAGCTGGCAGGTGGAAATCCCCCAGGGGTTCCTTAGTGTAGGGGATTGGTCCTAAGCGGGCAGTCAGACATCCCCCGAGGGGTCCTTAGCGCTGCTTCATGCATGGGAGAGGCTCCCACCACTGCCGCTGTGCTCGCCAGCCATGAGACCGGCTTCTGGCTGAGCAGCGCTCCCCCTGTGGGAGTGCTCTGACCACGACGGGGAAGCTCCTGCATGAGCGTCTGTCCCCTGGTGGTCAGTGCATGTCATAGCAACTGGACATTGCACCAATTGGTCAATTTGCATATGAGCCTTTTATTATATCGGATGAGAACTGCCATGGTTCCCTCTGCTGCTTGCTTTTAGAATAGTTTCAACCAGACACCAAACTGACAAGACTTTTGTTTTGGGGTGTATGTGTGTGTGTAGGGGGGGGTGTTTATGTGTTTAGAGAAAAATAAAATCAAAGTACATTCTCTACCAAATGATTCCTTATATTAATTAGACGAATTATGTCAGCAGAACCATCTATGCCTGTTCTGGTGACATAATGAGTATATGATTAGGATAGAAAAAATGAAATAATGGGTTGATTTCAAAGGCACAGCTTTTAATCAAATGCATATACTATAACTCAGCTCATTTATTTACTGATAGTGTTGAAAAATCATTGTATACTCAGACTTACTGAGATTACTTATAAAATACATATCAGAAAGTCCCAGTTCCTTACTGTGTGAAATCCTATATTGCATTTTTGAATTTGCTATCTGAAAATTAAAGTCCACAATCTTAGTACATTCATGCCTTTTCAAAAAATATGGCTTGACTCCATCTATTAAAGAAGCAAGTGTGACAATTAGATAGGACTCATCTGAAGATGTCTTACTCATGACCCATGGAAACACCTACTGAAGAATCCCCACAACAAAATGGACTCAAAAAACCCTCAAAGATGGTGCTATCAGCTAATGACAGCATAATGCACACTACTTTCCTTGGTGGAAATATTGTATCAATAGAATCTGCCAGCCAGAAGGCTTGGGAAGTTGTTTATTTATTTAGATATTTTATTTTTCTGACTCAGATTACAAGTTGCACTGATATTTTGTGTCATTTTTTTATCAGTCAGAGAAGAAAGGCGTTGGCTTTGCTCTGAGAACACTGACAACTCCAAAATGCAGAGCCCAGAGGATGTCCAGCTGGAGCATCACGTCAACCACATATGAATGACCGATAAGAAATCCCTGCAATGTTGCGAGTTCAATGTTAGTCAAAGTTTGGATGTAGAATGAAAGCTACAGATGCTTATAGATGCCTAGAGAATGCTGATTCTCTGAGGTCCCTTTCATTAGAAATTAGTACTTTACCTAGAAGTTTGTCATGCCTGCCATGGTACCAAACAGTTATGTTTTTTCATTTTAATAGCCTTATTGTTCATAGTAATTCTGCTTTCAAAATAAGGTTGCTTGCCAAATCATTTTTGCAGGTTACAGATAAACACATATTTATTGTTATAAATGACCAAATATGGACAATTAAGTGGAATTGGTGAGCTGGTATTGCTTGGCTCATGAAGAGGTTGCTGGTATCAAATAACAAATCCTCTTAAAAAACACCTAAGGACTACATTGAAGAAACACGTAAGGATGAGGCAAGGCTATTGAGCTCACTGGAGCTTGTGTTTCTCTGGTTTCCCATTTCTCCAGAATCCAACAGGTTCTGGAAGGACCCATGACCATCTCACTAAGTATAGGTAAGAAAGAGTCCATGCTGTAATTATTTTCTGAGTTAAAAAAAAAAGTGTTTTAATGTTGTTTCTCAATTTTTATCTTATTTACGGTGTGCCTCTAGTGCCAATGAAAAATCACCCTTTCCCCCATTCTATTCCAATCATTATATAATTTTCTAATATTCCTTCATGTCTTTTTAAATTCACAAACTATCGTTTAAAATTAACGGGATTGTTGGGTTAAATGTGATATTTTATTTAGGGATATTGTCATGCAAATGTACCGTTTCTACATATTTTCTAGGACTGTAGAAGTTCTGTAAAGATTTCTTAGAGCTTATTAAAGATAGTTATCTTTTACATGTTTAAAGAAATAGATCTGTAACCATTACTATTTTCAAAGTAGGTTATTGATCAACTTCCCTCTTTGTGTGTGCAAATGCTGTCTAGACCTGCAAATCTGACACCAATGTTTACTGATGTACAAAACGTAAAATTTTCTCTCAGCTTAAAATCTGGCATTAAAGCGATCTCTGTGGTGAGCAGGTACAATATTTAGAGCAACAGCTGGCACTGAGCTGCTCATGGGGGGCAACTCCCTCTGTTCTGTATAAGTTGCCAGGAAATAGGCTACCCAGCTACCAGCCAAACACATGTGAGTGAAGCCTGTGATACAAGTTACCTTAAAAATTAGTCCTGCAGTCTTTACATTCCCCTTTCTGTATCACTGAACAGGAGGAACGCCTTTAAAAAAGCAGACGATCCATTGTAGTGACTGCTTTTTGTACAGTAGCTGGAAAGCAGGAGGTTGCACTCTGCCAAGTATTGGGCTAGTTGGTACCATTCTGATTCATCCCCGCTCAAATTATCTCACTCAGACACATCCAGCTTATCATGACTATCTTCCCTGGGCTACTACTGATTTCTGATCTTTTTAATCCTTCCTAATGTAACATCGCAGTTACTGCTGGTTATTCTTTGTCCAGATTTAATATCTTCATTTCAATATTAAAATCACAGAGCCAAAGTCAGAGCATGTTTTTAAAGGTTCACCCTCAGAAATAGATTTAAGACTTAATAATATCATATATTTCAGCTATCTTACCAGCTTCTGAAAAACTTCATCTCCCATTCTGTCTTATAATTTTCTAATTTTCTCCTTCACTGGTCTCATTCCCCCCAATCCCTCTGTTCTGGAAAAACTTCAAGAGTTATGTTTAGCAGCTCTAGCTATGTCTGAACATTCCTCTTTGCAATTCAAATAATCATGTTAGGCTGCTTTTCACAGCCTCCTTTCCTCCGCTCCATCTTTTACCCTTGCTGTGTAATGTTTACTGATGAATGTCTTTCTCCCGTTTCTTAACAGGTCTAAGTGGTCTAGTTACTGTATGGGAAGCCTAGAGGTTTGCACACTAAGTATACATTTCTCTTGGCTATTTTCCATGCCTCTACACATTCTTTTAAAAGCAACAGGGCTTGTGTTTCAATGGTAACAGAAGTTATCAGAGAACACTAGTTTAGACAGCAAGCAAGCCGAACTCCAACTGTTCAAACAGCCTGACTTTTACAGTAAAAGGAAAGGCCCTGGGCCAAGACCACTGAGATGAGCAGGTATTTTTAGTTCACTTGTAGGCCAGCTCTAATGTAATTCTGAAATGTTTTCTTCAAACCAAGCCCAACTTTTTCAGGGCTGTCCAAATCTGTTTTCTTTTATAGCAAGTACAAATTCTTGGAGCAAAGGAAGCATGCGTATCATTTGCAATGCTGCTGCATGTCTATGGTGTTGATGCCCGATGGCTCAAATTAGTCCACAAAACAGATGAGCGCATTGTAATTAGCTCTTGTCAAACTGTTAGAAATACAAAAAACCATTTCCACTGTAATAAAAATTACGAAAAAGAAAAATCTCTCATCTCATTTTCAGCTAAAATAGTTCCTGAAATGTCTGGTAGTTTAGGATTCCAGAGTTCTAAAAGAAGGCCATTTCATTTTCAGAAAAGCTTTCATTGCATTGACATGTATTATCTTTCAGGCATTTTTGTTGTTGTATTTGCCTATAAAACCTCACTTCTAAAAATGACCTGTTGGGCCCGGCCGTCATGGCTCAGTGGTTGAGCCTTCAACCTATGAACCAGGAGGTCACAGCTTGATTCCGGTCAGAGCACATGCCCAGGTTTTGGGCTCGATCCTAAGTGTGCGTGTGTGTGTGGGGGGGGGGGCGGGGGGCATGCAGCAGGCAGCTGATCGATTGATGATTCTCTCTCATCATTGATGTTTCTATTTCTCTCTCTCTTCCTCTCTGAAATCAATAAAAATATATTTAAAAAAATAAAAATGACCTGTTGGGAGTTTACGCATTTTTTTCGGCCACATGGTACTGATGTATGATTCCCAACACTTAATAATTCTTTGAGTAGTTTTCTCATCAAGATTTTCTGAATTTTTTCTAGTAGTGTGTTAGCATTATCAGTTTTCCCAAATAACTAAATAGTGCGTTCTGTTTAAACAAAAGAAGATTTAATTAGGGAGGCAGAATCCTATAATCAGATGAGATAAATTTGATGTTAAATTCTCTTGGGATTATTATCAGTTTCTTACTGATGATTTACTTGGTTATTTATTGTTAGGACAGTGACTCAATTGGCTATACTTTGCTCAACGCTTTAGGAGGGTTCTGGAGCTCTCTGGAATTTAATGTCCTGTCAAAGAAAAATATGGGCTATTAATAGGTAGTGATTTCAAAAAGTATATTTAAATACTAATCAAAAGTTAGTGCAATTTGAGATTAGGTCAGATGTACCGAAAAATTACCCCTTTCCACTTGTTTTCAAAAATTCTCCAATGATACTTTCAGGTGTACTTGTGGGAATAAGCAGGATGATATAAATGGATCTACCTTTAAACTAATAAAATTATTATATACAAAACTTAATGCAAAAATTATTATAGAGCTAAAACTATAAAACTTCTAGAAGAAAACATTGGAAAAAATAGTTGTAGCCTTGGGCTAGGCAGAGAATTCATAGATATAACACCAAAAGCACAATCTAAATATGTTTCTAAAATTTAGACTTCATTAAGGTTAAAAATTTTTTGTGCTTCAAAAATCACCATTAAGAAAATAAAAAGACAAGCCACATACTGGGAGAAAAGAATTTCAAATCATATACATATTGATGAAGGACTTGTATCCAGGGTATATAAAGAACACGTAAAACTTAATATAAAGACAATAATCCCAATTAAAACATGGGCAACAGATTTGAATAGATATTTCACCAAAGCAAACACACAAATGGCTAATAAGCACATAAAAAGATGGTCAGGCCCTGGCTGGTGTTGCTCAGTGGATAGAGCATCGGGCTGGGGACTGAAGGGTCCCGGGTTTGATTCCCGGTCAAGGGCACATGCCCGGTCAAGGGCACACACCCCAGTAGAGGGCGTGCAGGAGGATAGAAGGAGAATATTTTCCATCATCACTGATGTTTCTCTCTTTCTCTCTCTCTCTTTCAAAAATCAATAAAAAACATATCAGAAAAAGGATATTTACTCAATTAATAAAAGTATATTTAAAAAAAAAAAAAAAGATGGTCAGCATCATTAGTCACGAGGAAAATATAAATTAAGCCACAATGAGATACTGCTTCACACCCACTATAATAAACATAATCAAGGTAGAAAGTTCTAAATAGTGAAGATATAGAGAAACTCTGGCGAGGTCTTAAAATGAGGCAGTCACTTTGGAAAACAGTTTGGAGTTTCTTAAAAAGGTAAACAAACAAAAGTAACAATAATTTCACTCCTTGTTATCTACCCCAAAGAAATAAAAACATATGCCTACATAAAAACTTGTACCTGAATGCTCATTTATAACAGTATGATTCACGATACTCCCAAAATAGAAGCAAGCTGCCTGTTTATCAACTGGTGAGTGGCTAATAAAAACATGCTATATCCATACAATCGAACACGACAATAAAAAGAAGACACTACTGACATAGTCCATGACGTCATGGACTCAGGACATTTTGTTAAGTGAAATGTTAGATGTAAAAGACCACACTTGTAAGATTCCATTTATGTGAAATGTCAAGAAAAGGTAAATCACTTATTGAGGTGGGAACAGGAGACTGTACTTGTCATGAGGAATCTTTTGAGGTGATTTTACAACTCTGTAAATTTACTAAAAATTAGTAAGTGCAGTGAATTACACACTTACAATGGATGAATTTTATGGTATACTAGAGGCATGGTGCATGAAATTCGTGCATGGGGGGGCCCTCAGCCCGGCCTGAACCCTCTCCAATCCGGGACCACTGGCTCCTAACTGCCCACCTGCCTACCTGCCTGATTGCCCCTAACTGCCTCCCTGCTGGCCTGGTCACCCCCAACTGCCCCTCCGGCAGCCTGGTTGCCTCTAACTGCCCCCCCCCACCGGCCTGGTCACCCCTTATTGCCCCCCTGCCAGCCTGGTTGCCCCTGACTGCCCCCCTCCACCCCCTTACTGTTACTGTGACAGCATCTCAGACAATTTGCATCTTCCTCTGTTATTAGTATAGATTTACTTCAATACTTTACCCCCATGGATATCTCCTCCATAAGGTCCTCAGTTCCTAAACAAAAGCCACACCCT
>NW_006299705.1:16110166-16122651 GCF_000327345.1 Myotis davidii
CTGCCACCCCTGTGGGCTTGGTCACCCCATTCACTAACCCCCCTACCAGCCTGGTCAACCCTCACTAACCCCCCTGCCTGCCTGGTCGCCCCTCACTAACCCCCCTGCTGGCCAGGTCGCCCCATGCAGCCTGCTGCTCAGTTGTTTGGTAGTCACTCACTAACCCTGGTGCAGGCCAAGTTGCCCCACACAGCCTGTTTGGTCATCTGTTTGGTTGTGATCGTCGCTTAGGCTTGTATATATATATATAAATTATACTTCATTAAATTTGTTAAAATAATAAGCAATAATTTCTGTGAAGGTAAATTCTAATCCAAAGAACTGAGAGAATCTAGGCCAAGGCATGGAATGCTCATAGATCTTGGATGTATCTTGCCAACACTCTCAAAATATTTAAAATCCTAGTTGATGACATTACGTACATGGTAACTTTTTGGACAGTTGCTACTCCTTTTGAGTTTTGAGAAGTTTTGCAAAGGTTATTAGGAAATACCTAAAGCAAACATCAGTATCAATCGTTGCTAATTATAGTTAGGACAGCAAGTTCCTAGAGGCAGGCGATGAAAAATGGTAGTAAAATGCTCCCACCCTAAGGTGAGACAGTTATACAAATAGTTCTAAATTCCCATAAAAATATGATCAATTTTAAAAATAAGAAATGTCTGAAAGGTGTGAAAAACAATGCTAAGGAAAACTCAGTCAGAAAAGGTATGGGGGGGCGGAAATAGAACGGGGAGGAAGGACAGCTTAGAGCAGTGATGGCGAACCTATGACACGCGTGTCAGAGCTGACACGCGAACTCATTTTTTTGGTTGATTTTTCTTTGTTAAATGGCATTTAAATATATAAAATAAATATCAAACATATAAGTCTTTGTTTTACTATGGTTGCGAATATCAAAAAATTTCTATATGTGACACGGCACCAGAGTTAAGTTAGGGTTTTTCAGAATGCTGACACGCCGAGCTCAAAAGGTTCGCCATCACTGGCTTAGAGCAATTGGCTAAAAGACAAAAAGTCAAATAAAGCAACACAGAACACGCTAGCACCAGAGGATGAGAATAGATCACACAGGGCCATCGTCTCTGCCCGGAAGAAAGCACTGCGGAGTATGACATTCTTTCTCTTGCTTTGCAATCATGCTGGGGAGCCCTTTTAATTTGGGCCTAGAGTCTTAGGCTTTCATTGGAATTCTTCAGGGGTCTCTATTACCAAGTTACCTACAGGATCACCTATCAGGAGGTAAAGCTTCTCACCCCCACCCCCACCCACAAAAATAGCAGGAAAACGTTAGGAGGGATTTGCTTTCTTTCCTGGTCAGCACCAGTCAGCAGCTCCCTTTGGTTGATTGGGTTTGTTTTTTCTCGGCATATTACATCAAGAAAAAAGAAATGAAAACTGCTGAACACAGCAGGAAGAGAGAAATAAATCTGAAAACCGCTTCCAACTGTTTGTATTCAAGCACTTTTAAAACTCTAGGATAATCCTGTATCTTCCCACACTGCTACGAACATTTCTTAATTTTTTTTTTCACGACAATGTTGGATACATGTGCTCGTAAGTTAACTAAATTATATCAAGCAAGGAGAAGCAGGTGAGCCCTGGCAGAATCCCATTGTTTTTACAGCCATTTTCGCTATCAATTGCTGCAATCTACACGGGCTCCCTGCTCTGCTGTCAGTGCCACGGAGCTATTCTATCTCCCAGGACGACAGGTGTGGCTTTGTCCTCCAAGTGCATGACACTGGGCAAAATTCAGCTCACCTTTCAGAAGCTCACTGGTGTGGCAACTGTGCGCGCCTTTCATTTACGGCTTTGCCTTTCAGGCATGTTTGACCACACTTTTGTCCAGGCGTGTTTGTCGCATTTCTTGCTTTAATAAAGACATCAACTCAGTGGCAACCCTGGATTCAATGTTTACTAGTGTAATAGAGAGGAAATGGTATGTTTCCTCTTTCTAGCTCTAGCTCGATCTTGAGGAGAAATAAAAAGGGGTTGTACGGCTTCTAAATATCAACTAGAAAAGAGCCCCTCGTTGCACATTACAGCAATGAGGTTGATGTCAAAGAGAGGGCTATATACTCCCTTAAAACAAAAACACGTGTCATACAATCTATCATGAAATTCTCTGGATTGTCTCTACAGGTTTATAATTCCCCTCTCATTTATGCCTAATCTGTGCAAAATAAAGGGTAACTGGCATACACTTCTGTTTTGGTTCCCACAGAGCCTAAAAGGGAACACTGTGAAAAAGTAAAATCGAAAGGGCTGAAAAAATATGTTGTACTATTTCTCCCATAAAATGATTAAATCTGTTTTTCTATTGAGAAACTTTATGCATGAGAACCTTAAATCAGCTGAAATATTTCAGCGTTCAGGGAAAATAGGTTATGTACACATTTACCAAGTGTGTGTATGAAAAGAACATGTGTGTATGTGGATATAACATGTGTGTGTATAGATTTATAGCTATGTTGTATCTATATCTATACCTTTATTTATTTATTCCTTGAGAAGTATGTATTCATAAATATTAAGTCATTATTTATAGACCCCTCTCCCTCAACTGTAGAATGGAAATATCAATTCAATTATAATGTGAAAGTTCATTAAATGCTCTTAATGATAGAGTTTATCTCACTTCTAAAGTAATAATTTTACATGGGATTAATATACTACTATTAATATTGTTAAGGAATTTTATTATTCCTTAATAGAAATTAAAAATGTAGCCTGCTTTAAATAATTTTAATTAAGTAAAATTATTACCATGAAGGTAAAATTATATCTAAGCATTTCTATGCCCTAAGGGACCATTTAACTTTTTTTTGCCTTTATAATTTTTAATTATTTTTACTCCCATATTGCAGAAAGAAAAGTTGAGTTTAGGGTGAAGAAAGTATTTTCTAGCATGTATATTCATCCTAACTTTTAATTTCTACCTCACTATCTTATTTCCAGAAATAAGGTGGCAAAATTGGACAGGATTTTAAACAATTTTTTTAGCCTCTCTTCAAGATCATAAAAAAGATCCTAAATATATATTTTTAAAAACTCATTAAAGGTAAAAAAAATTCTTATATGATTTAAAGACATCTTTTTATTAATCTAAGAATTTCTCCCTTCTGATTTTAAGATCCACTTAAAAGACTGCATTCAAGATAAAAGGTGTCAAAGATAAGAAATGTTCTTGATAACTGGTACTGAAAACCTGTAACAGAGAAATCCTGTACCTTGCTGAAAATCTCTTATCTTCTCACATCTTCAAGACTCACCCAGCGCTTTGGCACAGCTGAAATGTAACTGGCCTACCACAGAGTGGTTGAAATTTGCTTAATCATAACCTTTCAATTCCACATCTTTTTGAAAATTACAAAGGTCTTAGTTCCCTGATGCACTGGGTATCTAAAAAATTACGGTGTTGGCTTTCTTTTTGGGTGTTGCTTTCATTGTTGTTTCTTTTGCTATACTTCATCCTCAATTCTAGGTAAGTTCTAGTCATGAGTCTGACTTATCTGCAACACCAGAAAGTTAGGGTGGGAGGAGAGAGTGAGAGACCACCATGCCCTACCAAAAATAAGTTCGTTTATTATTTACATGTGGTCATTCCTATACTCATAGTTGTTGGTTACTGTCTTTATTAAGATTGATGTCCCACCCACCATCAATCTGTGGCCGAATTCTCTTGTTTCTTTATTCAGCACCCTGAATTTCCTGGTGGAAACTCTTTACCACTCTCATTATCTGATGGCTTCTGACAGAGTGGATTCCAACTTCGGCTGCAAAGGGATGGACATTTGACCAAGTCTGGTCAATGACAGCAGCACTGCCTCCTAGTCATAGTCACTGGTTCAAGGACTAGCCAATCAAAACAAGTGAAACTCAACTCTGTATCTTTGGGCTGACTGAAAAAGAGAACCTCTCTTTTTCTTGACTAAAAGCTAGACTAATGTAAGACTGGTGGTGCCGATTACCACCTTGGAGAAATCCTGCCTAAGATCAACGCTAACACGGCCAAAACCAGGCCAAGAAATGACAGGAAGCTGAGCTCTGATTGAATCATTTGAGCCTCTAGATCCACACCTATCTGAAAGTATTTAGCCTTCTACACACACACACACACACACACGAAGGTAAAAATGATAACTCAAAAATTCAAACATCTCAATGTAATTCTCATAGTTTTTTAAAAATTTAGAATTCATCCACCACTCCCAGCCCCCACCAGGCTGACTGAATGAGAATCTGAGGCAGCAGGTCCCTAGAATCTGCATTTTTAGTTATTCTTGCAGTGTTTCTGGTGACCAGTTAATTTAATGAACCATTGTGAGCATTCATCAAAGGTTATCACTCCTTTTCTAACACCATCAAAGCCGGGATAGAATTCACATAGAGCCCCAGAGGCTCCCCAGAGAACAGACTATAAAACAGATAAGTATGCTGAGGGTCAGTTATTCTCTTCCTGGTAGCTTTAATGCCACCAACCCCTTTTTTCCCCAGTCAAGGAAGAGACTGCAATTATGTGGGAGAGACTTTAATAAAGGGAGGTCTCCTTTCTTCTTTTCAATAGCCTCCTGGTAAATTAAAACAGCCTCCTAACCCCTCTGCATTCTAGGAAATAGGGAGCTTACTTTCCTGGTATCTGTTTGACTAGGACAAGTCAAAGTGGGATGATCAGGTACAATATAATTTGAAAGAGAACAACCAAGTTTAATTGTTCTCACTGTCTTAGAAATTTTAGGTAAACTCTATAGAAGGAAGCGTTGTCTGTTAGTTCTTTGAGTGCAGGACAAGGGATTATTTTTGGGACAGAGCTTCCTGAGGTGTAAATGGAGTGAGATCTCAATTCAATGGCTGTGTTTCTTTCCCCCATTCTCTAGCAATAGAGATTACTCTGAATTTACCCTCCCCTGATTGGTTTCCAGTAACACTGTTCACACAGTACAGTTTTAAAAGGTTGAGATAAACAAAATCTCCAGAAAAGATTTTCTACCTTCAGGTCTGCTTAAGGGTAATTTCTAATCCCTGCAGATTTTACATCTATATCAAATCTAACTTTAGGCAATAGGCCCAATGACTAGCTCATTCAAAAGAGGTGACTGTTTATTCTCCAAAATGATCAGCCTCTTTTATATCATTAGGCATTCCGGGCGAGTTTCCCCATAATTTGAAGTCAAACTTCTCAGGCTATACTTTTATCTGAGGAGCAGGTAGATTCCAGGCACAGTATGCTACCACTGACAACTGTATTTTTATGGAACTGGCCACACACAACATTCTTTCAGACGGTTCATTCTGGGACTTTTCAAAATGGACAGGAATTCACTATGGATAAGCTGCATGAGGTCCTCCGGGTCTCAACGATTAAAGATCCTATAGGACCTGACACTCTGTGTCATCTTGATTTGGGTTTTATGGGCAAGTTGTCTTGATAGGTAGGAATTTCCACTGAGATAAAATAGGATGTATTCTACCCTCATTCACACTAGCCCACTCTTCTTAAATTTGTACCTTAATGGCATTTCTTATGACAGAGAAGAGAAGAGAAGAGAAGAGAGAAAAGCATTTCCTAAAGTATTGATGTTATGGCTTTTTGTCACAAAATAGGTGTGAGTTAAAAAACAAAAAACAAAAACAGCTACTACTTAATTAGTATTATAAAAAGTGCATTAAGATTAATCATGCTAAAACTCAAATAATTATTTTTGGCAGATGCTCTGTAACACTTCCTTCACTTATAGCTAACCACTTTAAACAGGATTTTATCATCTGTGGGTAATAAGTTTAGGCGGAGGACTCACAGGAAGTTCTAAGGTTAGCTATTCTACGAGTGTTCTAATGGGACCTTCCTTATGCCTATGGCAGTGGGAGTTTCATAACACTCTCTTTAACATTTTTGCAGGCTAAAATAATCACAGTCATGCTCTTTGGCATAGAATTTTGAGGTTTGTGAGAAAAATCTTGTCCCATTCTCAGCCTGTGTCCATGTGGAGGCGAGGTGGCATTTTGCAGACTTATGTTTTGGTTCGGTTTCTCAACTTTTAAAAGAGTTGTCAACTATATCCCCATCTCTGCTGAGGCTTAAAGCCTGGTCTGTCCCTAATTGGCAACAGAATATTTGCACTCCAAGTGCTTGTCAAAAGAGGATAACGCTGAATGCTTGCTGCCCAGTGCCTATCAAAAATCAGTCATGATAAATTGTATTTACAGAAGATTGCCTAAAGGACATACATTCCCCTTTAGATCTTCTCAATTTTATCTTGGATTTAGCCAAACCATTTGAGAAACACATACTTAAACCCCATGGCTATGTCATCACAAAATAAGTTATAATTTGTGGTCATGTGCCTCACACTGAGTTAGGTGCTTTTCATATATGAGTAATAATCTTTAAAATAATCATGCAAAGAAGGGGCTAATATCTTTGTTTTCCAGATGGGGAAGTGATCCTGGCCCCATCAAATCATTTGCTGAAGATTACCCAACAAGTAAATGGCAGTCACAACTCAAACCAACGTGTGTCTGGCTGCAAATACCATGCCCTGTAAACAGAACTAGAGTTGCTTTGACTGAAATACATTTTGGTGTTGCAGCTGCCTCTGTTGAAGGGAATTAGAAGAAAGAATTCTATAAAATACCACATTGTTTTAACTCTGGAGATTTTGTTTACATTATACAGTGTCAACTTTATGGAGGTTTGTGTGTGTGTGTGTGTGTTTATGGAGATTCTTAAATAAGAATTCTTGAGGTCTTAGTACTGAAAATAGTTGGGCTATCACTGAGTAACTGACGGGCTTAATATAAAAATATTAAGAATATGTGAGTCATGTAATTGATAGTTTTTTCCTTAATCTACTGTCGGGGACACTTGGATCCCAAGTTTTGACCTTCCTCTGTCTAGTACTTGGAGCTACGCATTTAATGTGCCACCCTCCCCACTAGCATATCCTACCACTTTCTGGCCTTCAGTGTGTTTCCTTTATTTACACTTTAACTGTTATACTGCATATATTTTTGTAACCTACTTTTATTATTATTTTTTGGAATGAGATAGGATATAATAAAACTCAAATAAGAAGTCTGCACTTACTAGCCATTTAGTTTTAAGAGCTATGCTAACTGGTATTTCATGATATTTTCTTTTTGAATCATTATAGTTACTGTGAATTAGATTATAGTATTAGCCCCTTTTACAGATGAGGTATATTAGGCTCAGAGAGATTAAGTAAAATGCTCACATTCATATAGTAAAGCCAGATTTCTGGCTGACTCCCGCATCTGAACTCCTAACCACTATGCATGTGCCTCTTTAGCTCTATATCATGATCAATTAACAAGAAGAGATGGACACAGTAGAATGGGAATAAAAGGAGACATGGGGAAAGAAAAAGGATGGGGGAAAATACCCCAAAAGGGAAGTAAAGGGGCAAGTAAAAACAGATGAGGGAAAAATAAGATAGAGAAAATGAAGGTAATAGACAAAAGGAAGGACACAGGACAGGGAAGGGATGTGTTCACAACTCTGCCTTAAACATGTTTACTTGTCTGAACTCTCAGAATTCTTTGCACAACACAATGCTACTCTCTATTGCTATTTATCATTTTGTGTTTCTGCTCTCAACCCAAGTAGATTCTACCACTTGGTGGAAGATAGTCTTTATTGCATTTGAGCTACTGGAGGCAGCATAAGGTTTCATAATGTTAATTTGCAGGAAAGAGCCTGGTATTTTTTTCACTGCAAATAAGTTCATTTCTGTTACCATCCATAGAAGTAAACAAAAAGAATATTCAAGCATATAAACAAAATCAAAACCAACTCCTTTGTTTTTTTAATGCCAGACCAAAATATATCACTTTTTAGTGTCATTCCATAGGTAGGGACATAAAAGTTAACTGTGAAAAATCATTCTCAAGAAGTACACCTATTTATATGGGCTTATATACATCAGAATAAGTTACCCCTAAAATTTGAATTTATAATGAACTCTCAAAAAATTTAAAAATAGCCCTTGCTATATTAGAAAAGAGCTTCCCTCCTTTTACTTTTCTGTTTAAGATTTATTTTTCAAATAAAAGTTGTTTTTTTTCATGAAATTTTAAATGATTTGTTATTGATTAAGAATGCTTTTACGTGAAGTTCACATTGGAACTAGCAGGTATCTGTAAATTTACCAGCTGGAAATACCTTTAAGATTTAATACCTGTCATTCTGATAGTCTTTGAGAAAATTAGGCTATATAATTACTAATTTCTTTACGTCTTATTTGGATTTGACATTCCAAATATAAGTTTCTTTGAGTTCTCTTATTTTTTAGATCAAATCTAGCTTTTATTAAGTTGGTTCTTCATGGAAGAAATGTGAGTTTAGAGTGAACATTTCACACTCTGGGCTTCTTTCCTTCTTTCTATTGAAGAGATTTCTAGACACAGACAAGATGGATCATTTCTTAACTTGCATTGGCTCTTCTAAACTGAGAGGAACTATAAAATGGAGAGGCAAGACTGAGTTTGGTCCCAGGTTTAGCCCAAAATCCACCACCCATGATGTGGGCTACTCTGGGAAAACTGTAACCCAACCAATCATACAAGATTGCTTTGAAGATAATGTATGTGAACATGCTTTATAAGTGGTAAAACATTAACAAGTTAAAGATAATTAAATCCAGACCGAGGTCCATATCTAGATATAAAAAAAGAAAAGACTCTGGATTTTCATTCTGCTGCTGCCAATTAGCTAACATTTATTGAGTGATGTTGGATTATGCAGGAACACATGGAGCCACAGATTTCTTCTTTCAAGTGTATGCTACTGAAGTGCAGGGTCACATTAATTACTCAACACCAATATTAGTAAAGCAGCCATCATTGTCAGTAGACTAAAGACTGAGAATTAAGTATATAAGTAGGAATTCCAAAAAATATTCTATACTACTATATGCTTATAGGCTAACATAGTTCAGAGTTTATGACATTAAGTCAAGAATGTCTCTAAACAGCCTAGATTGGGCCTACATAGCCTGTTCAGGTTCATTCAGTTTTTCATCACTAGGTTAGGAGCCTCTAAACCACTGCTATATGCTTCCAACTTGCAACAAATTATAAAGAATTTATTTTATCTTTTATAACAATATACAAATAAAAATATGCTTACAAGGAATTTTTAGAAGACCCTTGATTAGTTTTTAAATTCCTAAACTTAATGTCAGAAATAATCTTTGAATGTCCTTTTAAGGACACACTGCAAGTTCTCTTCTCACAACTGACAGACACCTGACATTTTAGCCATTGAGCATGGTGTTCCATCTTGTCAAAGGTGCTTAAATAAGAATCCTCTTTATAAATTAAACTTGAGTTAAGATGCTTAAGAGTATAAATGTCCACAAGGATTTCATGGGATGAATATATACATTTTCTGGTGGCAGATATAGGTATTTAGTTCTTCAAATAACATTAAAAAGATAAGAAATTTGTTAATGTCAATAATATTCAGGCTACAGAGAAGGGAAAAAGTTCTAAGGAAGTAATACTTCATTTACTGATCAAGTAGCAACCTAGGAAAGTCTCTTTAATGAATCTGCTGATGTTTGATTAGGGAATTCAAAGATTTCTAAAAACTGGGGCAATCCCAAGGGTTCTGCAGTTTCTGTGATATCCTTAATTAATTCCGCTTTGACTTCATTATTCAACAACTGCTTTGGGAAAATAAAAGGTCTGCATCTCTTTACACAAATGTTTGGGAGTTTTTATAATACAGTCCTCCTTGCATAAGCTATTGTTCTAAACTAAATTAAGAGAGGATACTCCTCATTCCATTGCCAAAGGAGAAAAGTCGTCCTGTTCTACCTCTACTTTCTTCTGTATATGACAAGAACGTTTTCAAGTAACCACCAAGAACCACGTCGAGAAGACAGAACCATTTCTTCCCCAGCTCTCACAGCTTCATTTCTACCTAAGGTTATTTTTGCTGGGAAATATGCCCATGACTTCTTTGATCGACAACATTTAGATCTCCTTCTATAAATTACTTCGAAAATCTCCTCTTAGCCTCTTTGACTCACTGTCCCCAATTATCCTTTGGCTTCTTCCCTCAGTTATTTTGACACAGGTTCTCTTCTCTTTCTTTGGGCTATCTGAACACAACACACACACACACACACAAACACACACACACACACGCCTTCAGATTGACTTCATGACAAGTGGTCTGATTCTGAACACTACCTTAAATTTCAGCTGCCCTGTTGGCTCCTGTACTTTCAAAGTCTAAATTTATTGTAGGCCCTTGTAGTGCAATTCTTGACACATCATTAAGCTCTCTTTTCATTGGGAGCCTAAGGGCATATTCAGGCTCACTGCGAAGAGCTAGCCTAAATAACAGTTAAAACATGTGTCATGAGCTGCAAGGGGCTTGTTTGCCAGCAGGGCAAACAGTTCACTGCAGCTCAAGCAATACCCTACAACAGTGTGGGTAGATGTAATGAGATAACTATATCCCACAAGTGAATTGTTCATCTTTGTCTTCGAGCATCGAAGAACATAGTTATCTCAGTAGGATGGTGCACCCCAGAGAGTTATATATATCTTTCTAAAGGTAAAGAAAAAACAATCCAAGAAAACACATCCAAAAAATATAAGCAAAAGAAGAGCTGTGAGAAATTTTTTTTAAAGCAAAATTTCAGCTATGCCAGAACTTATTGAATCAGGCCATAAGTTCTGAGTGCCTTTTCTGCAATATGTCTTACTTTAATTGTGTGCAGATTTATTCTAATGTTCTGATGCTAATCGACCTGTGTAACTATATTATAATAAAATAAAGGCAATGTCAACACCTCATCAACTAATCACACTGCTTTTTTTAAATCCTAGATACCGTATCCTCTCTATACAACACCAGATTACTATAAAAATTATTTATACAAATAAACTATTATGTAAAGACTGGAAAAGTGTAATAAATTATGCATAATATGGCCCAATTATGTGGTAATTTCTTTGTTTTAATTATTTGCACAGTTTTAATGAAGGGGTTGCTAGAAGGTGGAACCATTTTTATATTTAATGAAAAAAAACAAATTTGTTTTTAAGAATGAAAACAAAGATAATTATCTCTTAAATTAGAGGCATACTAATATATGCATGTTCCTAAATTATTACCAGTAATATTACTTTGTTTGTGCTGTCAAAACTTTTTTTTCCCCTGGAGCTCTGATGTTGGCTATTCAAGTTATTTTCCCCATTTCTGTTAAATGTATTAATATCTTGCTATTCATCAAGTGCCAAAATAAAGGTTAAAAAAGTTCCCTAGATTATCTACAGAAGAAAAATACGGGTGGGTGATGACAACTATGATCTTTCAAGATGCAGTTTACGAATGCATAATAACTTAAGAAAGTGAGAAAAAAATAGATTTATCAAGAAAAGAGAGAACTATCCTAAATTCAACACAGCAAATCAGCAAATTTCTTCAGGGAAAGACATCAAATTTGAAAGGCATCAATACTTTTCTGCTGTCACCAAACTGTTATTTATGCTCATGTGCCAGCTGGATTTGTGTATGTGCGTGCATAATCTTTTTCTCACCACTGATGTCATCATTAAAGCTGTGCAAGAATTTTGATTTTCGCTTTGCACAATCTTTAGGGGAGACTTGGACATTATGGTGAAAGTTTGTGACAAGTTTGTAAAGTAAAAAATGTAGACTTTAAGGCAGTAAAGTTTCACCCCTGCAAACTAGAGGAAGCTTTTCTAAGTATGATTTTGCCTGTCCAGTCCACAGTGAAGAAGCAACAGAGAGGAGTTCCAGACAAATAGATAGTTGACTTTTTTTTTTAGGGGAGGGAAGAAAAACATTTAACAGTCCCCAGAGCTAGTTGTCCTTCCTGAATTTTCTAGCATATTCTAGAATCCTTTCAAGACATATAATCTATAACGCACAGAAAGTTACTGAACCCTGGACATGTGCTTCTCAAGGCTGAAACTAGTACTAGTTTCTAATTGCAATAAGACTTATGAGGGTTATGAAGGGCTCAGATATTAAGATATTTAGTAATTTTTGTTTATAAAAAACTCAAAGTTGCAATGAATTCATTTTCAGACCAGGTGGCAATAATCAAGAACAAGGAGACAGCACATAGCAATCCAGAGGCAGCTGATTCTAGAGTTGAAGAGCTTAGGTTGCAGAGGTGAAAATCTGCACAGCGCAAGGAGGGTGGAGCCTGTGAAAGGGGTCCCTTCCCATCTCATTAACATGGCTTCATTCAATACTTTTTCCTTGTTGTTGTTAATCCTTACCCAAGGATATTTTTTTCCCATTGATTTTTAGAGTAGAAGGGAGGGAGGAAGAAGGGGGAGAGAAACATCCATTGGCTGCCTCCCACATGCACCCCCGGAATCAAACCCACAACCCTTCGGTGGGCAGGCTGATGCTCTAACCACTGGATAACCAGCCAGGTCGCCATGACGGTGCTTTCTGACATAAGCTACCG
>NW_006299705.1:16124235-16178289 GCF_000327345.1 Myotis davidii
TCAATAAAGATATGTATATATACCTTCAAGTCAGTTGACTCTTCATGGACAAGTAAGGTAAAGTATTAATCTGTATATTTAACATTACGTTCTGCTTGCAAGGAGTCAGTCAGATAGCCAGACATTCTGGGGCATAGCTCTTGGACAGGACTTTTGGCAATAATATTTAAACATTCCTTTATATACCACTATCTGATTTAAGGCTGTGATTGGTTAACTGGGTCAACTGCAACACATAGCCCTTCCTTTTTTTGGAAATACACCTGTTTCTGGGATTTGATTTGGCTCCTAATTCAAACAGACCTCCAAGTTCTCTGAAACAGAATCAACCTAAAATTATACACTTATCTAGAGTTACACTTAGGCCATATGGTTTAAGTTGTCCAAATGTCACACAAGCAACAGTAGCAGCCATCATCATACTTTACACTTACCCAGCATCTTTCCTGCCAGAATATTATATGTTGTAAAAGTTTCATTAAGACAGAGGTGTCAACCCTGATTCCAAAAGGACAGTTACTTAACTGCTATGTTTTGGTTAGCTGTTTCACACAGGATTGCTCCATAAAAGTTTCTCAAAGTCCATAATAGTGTCATGATGGTATTGCTGTAACTTATAGTCTAAACTGTAAACTCCTATGATATGGAAGAGAGATGGGAGGCACGGAGGATCAAGATCATTTTCTTGGTTCTCAGAGAAGACTCAACTAAATTATTAGACACATTGTATCAGAGTCAGAACAATGACTGGGAAGTCACTTATAGAAACTCCTGTAAAATGCATTAGAAAAGTCTGGGCAGTGGGGACATTTAAGGGCATTACCTCAAGTCCTTACCCACCTTAATTTGAAATTTTCTATAAGATTACCAGACCTGCTTCTAAGCATCCAGCATAATGCCAGATATATAGGATGTGTTCAATAAATAAATATTGAGGGGACAAATAAATGCATAATTAACCTGTGGCAATTGTAACAACCAGAGAGTATATATATATTTGGAGCAGATGTGATGAATTGGGATAGAGAAAAGACAATAAGGTGATGCTGGACAGGAAAAAGATGGCAGGTTTTGTAAGGGTAGGGGCAGGTGTGGACTGGTTGGAATAAAGGGACCCTGAGAATTGTTAATGTTAAATTCTCTAAGTAGTATATGTGACTCAAGACGAAAGTGTGATTCAAGACAAAATCCCATCAGTATTTTTCCTAGAATTAGTTCTATGGTATTGAATTTCTCTGGAATTATCTAGGCAGGAATACTGTGAAGATCTATGCTTGTCTGCTAATCAGCTAACTAACCAATCAACCAACTAACCAATCAAGCCATGTGCTCCTCTCATGCATACTCTCAGATGCCATGCCTACAGTCAGCAAGCACACAGTGAAATGCAAGAGGTCAAAATGCAATCTTTGGAAACAAAACCCAGATTGTACCCAGTATTGGTACTTGGCTATCAACACGTTGCAGTCATCACAGCTGAATATCCAGAAAATTTTATAATCAACTCTAACCATGCCTTTGGATAAATACTCCTTTATTCTCAGATTCTACTGTACATGCTAACCCAGAATAGGAGGATGTTAAGACAATATATAGTATTTTCCCTGTAGTAAAGTTTTCACACTGGAATACTAAAAAAACCTCCAGGGTTTACACAGCGGTTTGCTGAAGGTAAGCCAAAATAAGACTAAGCAAAGAGGAGGCTTCTTTTACTAATTGGCAGTAATTTTAAAAAAAAGAAATGAAAATGTTTCAGAATGGAATGGCTAATTCCTATTTATTTCAAAGTATTATAAGATAATGTTAAAAAATGTCTTGCTCGCAATGGTCTCTCTCAGGCCCAGGGAAGGCCTCCTTGGTTTGGGTGTCCACCCTGCACTATGGATGGGGTATTTGGAAAAAACTGAGATACAAACCCAAACAACGGATTTGAAGCCTGGCTCTAGCACTTTCTAACTCTATGATCTTAGACAAATTTCTCTTTCAGCTAAAATAACAGCACTTTCCTTCAGAGATGATTATAAAGATCACATGATGACACTTGCACACTGCCAGGCATATAATACATGCTCAATAAATATTCATTCTCCTTAATTGAAAGAAATTAATTTACACATCAAATTCTAGGACTTCCTATACCCTAGATGCAGTATTTAATTATGTCCTCTGGTAATAATTAGAGATCTAGAATAATGACCTCAGGCTAAGCACTAGAAATATGGCTGCATCTGACCACCACCAGGGACACAAAGCCAAGTCCTTTGAATAAACCTGGAATCACTGAAAATGAATCGCATATGCTACAACTGGGTTGGGTTCAAAGTGACACCCACCTAGAACTCAAATAACCTTGTTGCAACCAAAGGTAAACTGAGTGGGGGAGTGAAAGGATTAAGGAAAAGACAGACAAGAGAATAATAGCTGGGTCTCGGTGGGATGCTGCCTCCCTGATGAGGAGACAACAACAGCGCCCACAAACCGTGTCTTTATTTTCTTACAACCACAGCCGTTGGCTATAATTGTGCTGGGGGGGCCCTGCCCTCCAGCTGGGACTTGCACGTGGCAATGAGAGGACCCTGTCCTTTCATTAGTCTGAGGCTTGAACCTGGCCAAAACACTGTAGCTGCACCCCACATAATGTAGCTAAGGAAAATCCCCCTTTCCTCAACTCTCAGGGGGGTTCTCAGAGCCACCTAAGTCAGTCTGATAGTGGAAAAAACAATGAGAATTGTTTCACATTTAAGAATGTAAATGGTCTGAATAGGAAAACAGAATGTTAAGAAGCCTAGGATAGAGAGGAACAGATGACACATCACATCCTCTTTTCTCCTTTCTTGTTCCTGATTTGCAACACTAATGGCCTGGGAAGGTGAGTGTGAGAGAAAAGCTATGCTTGGATCTCCCAAGAGAAGAGCTTACAAAGTGAGAAGATATTTTGACCCTACTAGGGTCACTTGGTTGGGGCTTTTAGGATCTTGGGCTGCTCTAGATTTCATAAGGCTCTCATTCTTTTCCTGTCACACCTTTGTTTATCTTTATTTTTTTTGGGGGGGGGGGTTGGGAGAGAGAAGAAACCTGGATTGATCAGGGCTTACTAGCCATGTGCTATTGAGCAAATGATTTAAACTCACTGGACTTAGTTTCCATTTCTAAAATAGGAGTACTATCACAAGTATAAGTACTCCTATTAGAGGAAAATAATCTAATATTTGCAATATAATCTAGATAGTAATACCTCCTAATTTATAGAAAGGTGGTATTACCATCAGAAGGATAGCTCGGTTTGTTTTGAAGTTGCATTTGAATATTAAGCTGTTTTCTTAAAATATATTTTATTGATTTCAGAGAGGAAGGGAGAAGGAGAGTTAGATAGAAACATCAATGATGAGAATCATTGATCAGGTGCCTCCTGCACGCCCTGCACTGGGGATCAAGCCGGCAACCCAGGTATGTGCCCTGACCGGGAATTGAATCATGAACTCCTGGTTCATAGGTTGACACTCAACCATCTGAGCCACACCAGCAGGGCAAACAAGCTGTTTTTAATGAGCATCTGTGTTCATTTGAGGTGGCCTCCCTTTTCTTTCTTTTTTGGGGGGTGGGGGAAGTTGTTGATGGAGAGTAGCACCTTAGGTTTGGCCACTTCAGATAAAATGTCTAAGTACTTGGCACACTGTTAGTGCTCAATATGAGAAGCACCTTTGACACTAGCGTGCTACAGGAGACAGAAAAGCACAGAGCTGGCTCTCCAGCATGCATCCTAGGCTTAGAGGATGGGCCCTTCCCTTGTCCCCCCAGGATGCCAGCCCAGTTCATTAGGGAATGAAGATAGAGATTCAAGGACACATCCCTGGAGTTGAAATTTTGATCTAAAAATAAAACAATGGCATTGCAAAGAAAGCATTTAATAGATTGGCAAAATATAACTAAAGTCCCAAATCTATGGTCAATCACAAAGATTGGCATTTAGATTGGAAAAGCTCTAAGGATACAACATTTTTCTATTAAAACAGCTGAAAAACAAAACTGATTTTCTATGCCGTTGCTACTCATCATTTCATAGTGGCACAACTCCCACCCCAAATGTTGTGGAAGTGCATTCGGAATAGATTTGTTTAGTAGTCCTTCTACCCTATCCGTTTTTCAGCAGCTGATTAGTCTCCCTGGGATGTAGACACATCTGATCAAGAGCTGCTTGACTCTTTCCCATCCTTACACATGCATCCCAATATCCACATTACTGATAATAAATGTGCTTATATGTACATATATAAACACATTTGTATGTATATATGTTCCCAACGCCGTAGTCAAAGACACATTCCAAATGGATGTATATATGCACTCATATACATATAGGAATCCAACCGGATTCCCAGGGGGAAATGTGGAACACATTGTTAAAATGTCTGTCATCCATGTAAGAGAAACAGAAATGAGCCGGGCATTAAATTTGCATACAGCCCCGAGCACAGAGGTTCCTGTATGTGCACCGTTCTCCTGTTCTTGATGATGGGCATATCTGACAGAAAGATTCTGTCAGGATTAGCTCAAGAAAAACACCCCCAAGGAGATAATTTGAAGTCATACTGAGACTTTGCCTCAATACATGAAAATAAACATGAAATCCTCAGCACTCTGCGCACATTGAGAAGTTCCCACCAACACCCCGCCGCACACAGGGGGATAATCTATTGGAGCTAATTAACACACAGTCATACACAGCGCTGTTAGAAGTGGTTGCCACTTAGGATTGATTTAGTTGCTGCAGTGCTTAAAAGAGACTTGAGAAGATTTTTGTGTAAATGTGGGAGGAAAGAAGAGGAAAGAAAAGTGTAAAAACAGCTGCAAAACTAAAAGGTGCTAAGGTCCCCCTCCCATCCCTAAAGACATTAGAGAAAGTTATTGAGAAACCATTAGTAATCCAGTAAAGAAAGCTTTTTACTTGATGTTATGTTTCCTTCCACATCAAAATATGCCCTCCCTTCCCCCCAAGCAGAGTCTATAGGTTGTGACTAAGAAAAAGGGCGTGTTTTACTTCATAAGCAAACAAACTCTTCATTAACTGCTGACATATGGATTGTGTCATCTAAAAAAAACAGCAAACTTTTCTCTCCATGTCTACTTCTCCCTTTATCTTATCTTCCTGATTTATGTAGATTTTCAGCAAAGTTATTAATTAATACTGTCTTGGGGAAAATGATCAAGGAATAAAGGGCCACAAACAATTCCTTCTTATTAAACTTTGTGAAATGATCGGGGCAGAATACATCTAACTACTTAAAAATGTTCTTTCTCAAAGTGAATGTTATGGATGCTATCTTATGAATAAACAATGTCCTTAATAATGATAGTGAAATATCACAACTGAGTAAATAGAGAGGCTTTTGCAACTTGCTTTTTATTACTGAAACATGATGGAAGTAATGTAGAAAGAAACCATTAGTGTAAACCCCATTAAATCAGGCTTTGTGAAAATTTAGAGAGTTGCCATTGATTTCTTGCCCTGATAAAAGGGTTTACTAAAGAAAATTATAACGACATAAAAAGGATTTCAGGGGAGAGAATGTTTACTTTAGATGTGAGAATCCACTTTTTATTTTAGTTGTATCATTTGTATCCAAAATAGCTAGAAATCTTTCTTGATTAAGGGTAATTCTATTTGGCTATATTTTGCTTTCCATTAAGTTGAGACATGGTTTATTAAGAATAAAATCTCCATGAAAAACATTCTGTCAAGTATATTTTTCCATCAGGTTAGTCTAGCTTGCAAAAAAATAAAAATTCAACAAAAATGCATTGACATTGAGTATTTGTTATGTACAAAACCCTCTACCACATCCTGAGTAGAATAAAAAAATAAATACAACCTTTTCTCCATTCTTTATAAGCTGAAACCCAGGAGTGAAGACATACACATTTGCAAAGAATTAGGGAACAGAAAACAAGTTCATCTTGAGAACCAACTCTAACTGGCGGTGGTAATTTGGCCTGTTTTGTTGAGATGTGATACCTGCATGTGCGCAAGCACACGTGCTGGGATTAATTTATAATGTCTGCCAAGAGAAAGGGCATCAGAAGTGGGAGAATGCAGACAATGTCACTGCCGACTCTGGCCTAGAAAATAGAATTTAAGGGTGGGACTATACGTAAGAAATAAGTTTAGAGTGGTTTCTGAGGTTTTATTTTCAGTATCTTTTTTTAAACCAACAAATTAACAATGATTTGGGGGCCATTAATTGTGCTTCCTTCTATGAATTATAGAGTGGTTTATATAAAAATAAAAGTATAAAATAAATGTTCAATACTAAATCTGAAGACATAAAACTTTACACGTGTCATGTAAATGCAAGTGAGAGACTGCTTTGAACTGGACACAATACTGGAGGAGAATGTGTGGGTTCTGGGACTTTTCAATATGGGACCAGCATATCTGAATGAGGAAACCTTATTAAGCAGAGAGAAAGGTTATGTTTTGGCAAAAATAAAGATTTTTTTTTTTGGCCATGTCTCCAAATGTTAAAAAAGATGAGCTGGAAGCAGCTGCTCAATCTACTCTAAATAGAACAGATACCAAGCACCAAAGATCACCCTCTTCCTATATTTCGCCTCAATCTGCTTCTTGGACGTTCCCCTATTAACACTGTCATCAAGAGACATTAAGAACTGACAAAGCTTTCGTTTTCACGTTTAAAAGGAGTTGGAGAGATAAGAACAATTTTTAAATATCTTAAGAAACGTGTGGACATTTCATTTTTATTCACTTCATTAATTGCCGTCTACAGCTACACTCATCTGCTCCAAAAGAACTAAAACCCTACGATGCCACTTCAAGAGGCTGCTTTCCCTTCTGGTCTAAGGTGCAGAGAGGCACCGAGGGAGGAAGATGGATTGGGAGTGTCTGGATGTCAGTGTTGGTGAAATCCTGGCAGCTCCCCAAATGCTAGGCGTTAAGAACATTTTTCTGAACCTCCTTCAGTCACAAGTTTTACTTTGTATTAATGTTTAAAAAAAAAAAGGTCTTTACCGTGTCTTTCTCCTCCGGCAATTTTTGGTTTCTTTCTTCGGCCTTTTGCAACTCTGCCTCCTCTCCTCGCTTGGTTTAGTTCTCCCTTTACAATGTGTTATATATCCTTTCGTGGAAGGAACCCAGCTGGATTTTCTATCCTGACTTCTCATTAGAATAACCTGAGGGTAGTTAGATTTTACTAATCATACCTGAGCCCTATCCACGACCAGTTACATCAGAGTCACTGAAAGACAGAAACAGAGGGTGTGTGTGTGTGTGTGTGTGTGTGTGTGTGTGTGTGTGTGTGTGTGTGTGTGTTTTCTTCTAATGCATCCTTGGTGATTCTAATGAGCATCCAGATGAGTGGACTATAGAAAACCAGTAGTTCTCAAAGTGTTGTCCCTGCACCATTATCAGCATCACCTGCAAACCTGTTAAAACTGCAAACACCTGAGCCCCACCTCCATCCTACCACATCAGAAACCTTGGGACTGGGGCCTAGATTTCTGTGTTTTTAAGAGCCTTCCTGTTGATTCTGCAATATGCTAAAGTTTGATAAACTATGTGGTAGGTCGTGACATTTTTTGTCTGAGTTAAGACCTTTGTAAGCTTTTATTTAAGGTGTGGTCCTCAACCAGAAACATCAGGATCACCTAAAAGATCTAGCTTTGGTCCACTGAGGTTTGCAATCTGGGTTTGAACACGACCCTCAGGTGATGTGCATGTAGATCAAAGGCTGGGAAGCACTGTTTTAAGAACTTATCCAAAGTTCCGTGCACTCTGCCGAGGAGTTGGCTGGTACAGTCTTATTAATAAATGTAATAGTTTTTCATTTCTCAAAATGGAACCCTCTAATTCTTGAGCTATTATAAGAGAAACAATATGGTGACAGGTCTCAGTCTTTTTCTATATTTCTGTTTCTCTTCTGAGAAAATGAAGAAGTAAAAGGTCAAAATTCCTGATGTTTTCCTTCATTCTGAGATGTGTCCATTTTATTCCCCTGGAAATAGGATCTCCTGTGTTTGACAAAGAACACAGAGGTTTCTTTGCTCTGTGTCCTCTCCTATACATGGGAAGGGATCTCTGGGGATAAAACAAAAATCTGTACTGGCTGGACTAGGAGACAGCAGTGTGTGCATTTGTATGTATATTGGGGTAAATTAGAAAGAGAGAGGGAAATGTCATCCCACTAAGTCAAGTTCATCACCCCGTAAGGTCATGCCCTGGTGTGAGGATGCCCCAGACTTCTCTATAACAGAGGGGGCTCTGTTGTTCTTGTGATTATTCTAAAACTATGAGAACCAGCGTAATGTCAAAAGATCACAAACCCACCTGCTCAAGCACCTGCTTTTCCACTCTTCTATTTTCTGCAACTTCAGCCTCATTTAGCTCAGATAAGAACTGATCCCTTGAAACTGCAGGTCCTTCACATGTTTGGTATCCTAGCCTAAGCCTGGATATGGGAGGGGTGGAGAGTAGGTGGAGAGAAGGACTGTTGGATGATCTACATTGTTAGGAAAACATTTTCAGGATTAAAAAGAGCACACTAAAAAATAATGTTTTCACAGTATGCCTGAATCTGATTAAAACCAACATGTAAATCAACTACATCTAATAAAGGAATATGTCATTGGCTCTTATAATCAGAAAGTCTTGGGAAAATAAAGGATTCAAAATCAAATGTGTAACATTAAGAAATGAATAAGCCCACCTACCATATTAAAGTTATTTTTCTCATCCCAGTTTGAAACTTCTTAGTCACTCAAGTTACTTCTTTCTGAGCTTCTCCCCTACCCCCAGCCCTAGGGGTTACCCTATGAGAAAATGACTTCTCTATCTCACCACTTAAGATGTGAATATTTGGTGTGAACCAGCTGCAGCTCTAATAACCATTGATCCATGGACTCAAAGGCCGCTCCGCAGAAACAATACGCTCTTCTTGTTCCCGAAACTGCACCCTGTAACCTCTGAAAGTATAATAAAGAGTGGGCATGACAGGTCCAAAATGCAAGCACAGCCACAAGGTTCTTATGATTGAATTAATTTTAAACTTTAGAAAAGTAAGTAGCTGATGTTTTATCAGCAAAGTTGATAACTGATGAGATACAATTTCTAGGACTATGGGGCAATTTTTGCAAAATAAGATGTATCATGCTATCCATTTGGTCAAAAGCTGAAACTTGAAATGCTGGTAGTTTGAGATATATGATATAGCGGTGATGATCAAAGGTTAGTTTCTCACCCATTTAAATATAATATGCTATATTAAGAAATACAATAATTCAGAAACATTTTGTTCAAAGGATCCCTGAAATAAATCAAGCTCCATTCTCTAAAATTCAGTAAGTTCCTAGGTAGCAAAGGAATATACATAAGGATGAAGGTTTATAATTTTTTGAGCTCCACAAAAATAACATGGGATTAGACATTCATATGTATAAAATATTAACCTGAAAGTAAAATACATTGATAAGATTTCCATGTAATTAAACTCCGTTTCCATCCTCAGTAAGATGTGACTTTAATAAAAATATGAGTGTTTTCACGGTCAGGTCCTAACCAATTTTGAAACCCAATCTAGACTAGAGCCTGGACACTTAGTGGGCACTTAGTTAATGAGAGGAAGGAACAAATGAAAGAAGATCAAAATTGGACAAATAGCCCTGATAACAAAAGAGAACATCCTTCTGAAAGAAATCAAAAGTTATACTTTTTAATATTTTTTAATATTTCAAGTTTACAAACATCATGCCCTATTTTCAATCCATTAATTAGAAATAAAGGTACATTTTGGTATGTGCTTTGCAATTGTTTGAATTAATATACTTATCAGTTCTTAAAAAAATGTCAGATAAGAAAGGAAATGATCCTCTTTGCCATTAAAACATATATATATACTACAAAGTGCCATTGCATATATATATATATATATATGCAATGGCACTTTGTAGTATTTGTTTAAAAGTAACAAATCACAATAATAATGTTCGTTTGTTTGGCTTGTAGCTATTCTTAGTAAGAAGAAAACAGAGAAGACTAAAGTGGTCTAACTGGTGAAGCTCTGAAACATTAACAGCAATCGCCACCCTTGCACATGAGAGTCCCTGACTTCAGAAGCACTTTTCGTCATCTTTGCTACATACGTACTAAAATATGATTCTATATTTTAGAAGACTAATGGGTTTCTCTGTTATATGAAGGGATGTATGAGAAACAAAACATTATGTTTCAGACAAGAGGCCTTATGATTTTCAAGATTCCAGGTTATGTACCCAGCCATTTGGCTGTCTCCCCCCTACATGGGGTCACGATGCAAAGTAAAGTGACCTCGGAGCAAAATCGTGAACTTCAAGGCCAAACAACTGCATAAATATTCTGTAGGCCACAGACCATCATCAAAGTCTGGAACTTATGCAAATAACACTGCTTACATTTAACAGATCTAATGGTGTAAGCTTTTCTAGCCTAAATAATGAGTAAATGGAGAGCTTTTTATGGTGCAAGATTGCTACCTACAGGCCAAACTGCGGAATGACATCCAATATGATTGGGGTGGAGGGGAGAAAGAGGTAAACATTTTTTTACAATGGCACATTAAGTTATTTGCTGACATGGTGATAAGACCAGGAGCATGTAAGGCTGCATAATAAATATTGGGATAAATATTGACAATTAAAAAAAAACTATAGTCCAGTTTTAGAGTTTTCTATTATTTCCCACTCTTTTCTTTTGGGGTATTTATCTTCTGAAAAATGTAAAATGCTTTTCTGGTAGGGGAAAAGTTCTCTTTCAATGATATATTCTAATAGCTCTGAATGTACACTGACTAAATATAGGTCCTATGTAGAATCTAAGTTGATGGTTTTGTTTGTTTGTGGTACAGTGATCAATCACAAAATTTGGAATTAGTTTCCATGGTCCCCCTGCAACAAATCTCATCAGGAGGTGGTGGTGAGGGGAGGGAACTATTTATACTACATAGTCCATGACCTTATATAGCTTTTAAAATTCATTTGTTTTTAATAACGATCTACTTTCAGTATTTTGAGTAATTTAAAGATTATGTATATTTTAAACTATACTAGTACTACTTCTTTAAGAAAATATCAAATACTGTAGTAATGAAGTCAGATAATAGTTCATCTTACGAGAAAGGAATCTGACTCTTATTTGCCAGAAAACATAAAATTTATGCTGAATTCTCAGTAATTTACATAGCAGCCCACATATTCTAAAATACAAAGAATTATTTTTAAAATGTAGATCTTGAAAATGATGTTATTAGAAATGCAATTTCCCTTAAAGTATAAAGAAATTTCAACTCTAAGGAGAGTGGGTTTCAAAACTGAGTAATATATTATGGTTAAAACACATCAACAATCTGTCACACCATATGTACAAATAAACATATTCCACTATTACTACACATGCTATAAATGAAGCCAATGAAACATCTGAAAAGGTAGAACAAATTCTTTCTCGTACTGTTTTAGATGCTAAGTACTATTGTCACCATTTTCTAAGATATTCATAAAGGAAAGTTACCATTCTTTAATACTGCTATTCTTATAGTTCAAACATTCTGATTGCCCATCTGATAAGATGTCTTACACATCCTTAATTTTAAACACAACTTAGGGCATATTCAGGTTAAATAAAGAAAGAATACTATTCTTTATGATTGGATTTTGGTTTTGGATAGTAAAATTTTACTTACAACATATCTTTAAATATACTTAGATGTTATAATCTTAGGTAAAATTCCATTAAAGTGCTCAAATACAACAAAATAAGCAATGAAAAAGTCATTGTACTAGGAATATATATGTTAGTATATTCTGATTTATAGCAACTGTATATGGTTCAGTATTTTTCCCCAATTAAAATATGAATTTTAAGCAATTAGGTGATGTAATAAATGAGTGTTATAGAATCTATAACTTTAAAAGTGGGAGTGGTGAAGGCATCAACCTACAGGTGTTTCCCCCCTACTCTTAAGTCTCCTGAAGAGCAAATTTTTTATATACGGAGTTTAATTGTATATAATCATAATGCAATTCTGTAATGATTAAATGCTCTCAATTTTATTTTAATTAAATAGATGATCTTTTTATTAAAAACAATTTTCTATAATTAAATTGTTCAGGAAAAATTTTAATAAAGATCAAAGATGAACCATCTAATTTCTAAAAGCAGTTAATAGTAAATTTTCTGTGAAATTAATATTTAATTCATTAACAATATTTTCTTCTTATATAGTTCTCAGTAAATTGTGTTGTTACCTGCCAAGTGATTTATACTTTGTCAGTCAGTATAATTGTGAACAGAATTAGTGAAAATGTTCAGGATGTGTGAGAGAATTATTATTTAAAAGAAAGAAAAAATTTTTAATATTGCCCTCTTAGACAAAATAGACTATACAGGCTTTATTATTATTTACCTGGGGCAAATAAATTCATATGTAGTCCTAATTCTACCATAACATAATTATAAACCATTATTAAGGTTTTCCTATTTGCATTTAAGAAGGTTTGGTATAAAGATGAATAATAAAAACTGTATTATGGTTGGTAGATATTTATCCTAAAGCTATCTATCAAAATCACCTAAAATTATTGATCATAAGATACAGTGTCATTATTCTTTGGCACAATTGTAATGCTCATAGCAAGATAGCCGACTGTATATGTTGTTTTAATATGGATTATGTATTGTGAAATTGCCCATATATGCAATAAAACTTTTTTTCTTAGCTTGCAAAACTGTATTTGACATTTTTTTCTATTTGTATTTTTCATGGTTCTCATGCTAGTCATGAATGAATTCTAAAACTAAATTCACATCATCATTATGAATGCTAAACCCATCAGGTCTCTTGCTAGAAAGGGATGTTACTTTTATCTTTGCTACATTCTCTGAAAAGCTTACTGGTAACATACTTTCAGAAAATGCCAGCCAATAAACTACACTAAAATAATTTTCTTTATAAAAGCACAGTGATCTTTGGCATCATTCACTATTTTCAAAGCCATAAAAGAACAGATAACAAATATATGACTCACAAATTATCAATTATGAAAAATAATCTGGTTCAGAAAGCTGCACTAATGTAAAAAGATGGATCACTTGTCACAAACCAATAAAGGCTATTGTTTGTGAATCCAATATTTGCTTTTATCATTTATGTTGGCCAACTTAAAATGATTTTAAAACCACATTACTTTTTGAAAAAACATTGCTATAAAGGTGAACACAGGTATTGGGGAGGAGAAGAAACCAGATGTATAATCTGTCATCCTTGAAACAATTTATATTCTTACACTGAATCTAGCCTACAAATCTAAGTCGCAAAGACCTGGTCAGCAAGGATAGATGCCCGAGAAAGGCTCTACGTTGTTCCAGACAATGGACAGCAGCAGGAATTTTTATTTTGTTTTGTTTTGTTATTCCTCAGCTGAGAACATTTTTCCATTGATTTCTAGAGAGAGTGGAAGGGAGAGGGAAAGACAGAGAAGCATCGATGTGCGAGACACACATTGATTGGTTGCCTCCTGCACACACCCTGACCAGGGCTCTGCCCCTGAGGTACATGCCCTGGAATAGAACCCGTGATTCTTCATTCCGCAGGCCAACACTCTATCCACTGAGCCAAACCAGCCAGGGCTGTACCATTCCTTTTAATGTGCCATGCCGATGGCTGGAAATTTGCAGCTATCATGCTTCATTATGCAGGGAAACTTAAACCCTATGTTTTTAAAAGCTAAGTGTGGTTTGTTGCACTTCTTATGTGGGTACCTGCCTTTGTTTATTTTGTATTACATAGAGAAAAGCACAATGAAGCGACCAACCTCAAAAAGCCTTTGTGGACAATTCTCTTCCATACTGTTTCAAAGAAAGCAGCGGTACAAGTCTCACCAACCAAGAAGAGCATCGGTGTGAGGGACTGGGTCTATTTTCATGCTCTATGTGCTTTCTGATATCCCAATTACATCCTTTTTACACCTGCTTGTGAATAAAGACTTGAGTGGCAAGGAAAATCAGAACTACTTTGTCCATAAGGCCAATGATAAGATGTGCATATGTTATCTAGGGGTGGGCCTATTCCCACTTGTAGATAACAGACTTTATCACCTGATGATACAGGTCACTAATTTCAGTAACATAAAATATGGCACACACAGGCAAAGGGTAGCAGAGACCATAAAGCATACCATGGGGAGTAATCCCAGGAAGATGAGGTGCTCAGATGGGTATCTGGTGGGGAGACTGGAGAATAGTGAAAGAAGGGATTGGTTTAAGAACAGAAAGGTGGTCACATCCTAGAGACATTATTGTTAATGGCCTTTACCATTTAATACTTCTTTCCTTTTCTTACTCATTCAAGAAACACTAGAAATCCTTTAATAAAGAGAAAGTCCAGGAGCCTAGTTATCTATGCCAAAACATACCAAGAAAGATTTAAGTATTAAACCCTGGCTCAACCTCTACTAGCTTGTTTGGGGTGGGAGTCATGAATTTTAGTGAAATAGGGCTCATGAAAGTTCCTGGATATATTTCTACTTGGACTCTTACAAGGAAGTGGAAATGAGGTGGGGGAAGAACATAATTGAGTAACTATTCAATTAAGGCAACTGCTAGCTAATGAAGACCTAATACAACTAAATTTTTTTAATAGAAAATGTGCTAATAGACTGAAGAGTTGGAGATTAGAACAAGCATATGGCTAAGATGTTTGATGATCTAGTCTGGTTCTATGTCTGCGATCAACTATAACACTGTAAAAATGAGTGTTTCTATGGCAACTACTGAGCTTGCTAAGGAGTGGGTGACCAACTCGAGGGATGAGTTTCTCCAAATAATATATGATCCATTAGTCCCCATTCTGTGTGACCTGGAAGCTCATCAGGTGAGGTATACTTTTGTCTCTTACTCAAAATATCCATCTTGCTCTCAGCCTAGGCAAGGCTTGAATCATCCTCTTGGGCAAAGAATATTATATAAGATTTTTTTTTTAATTTGAAAGGGTTCATAAACCTATGAATGGAATCTTCTTGTCTAAGGGAAATAAAGCAACATACTCCAACCAGCTCCAGGTCTAACATTCAACCTCATGAAGAGTGATTCTAATGATTTCTGAAGGTTCTGGACAGGGCCAGTCTTGAAGTCAAAGACAACCTGTATAGTAACTTTTAGGAGTTGGCTGTTTCATCATCCACAATGTTAGACAAAAACTTTCTTTCCCGATGTCATTCTAAACTAAAATTCAAAACAGGTGTTTGATGCTAAGGCTGTAACCAAAATATTCCCCCTTATAACCTGCAACTCCGATAAGACTTCCCTCGGAAATATAATGGTTACATAGTCCTTGTACGGCTTTAACAAACCCCTATTTTCTTCTTTCTGCACCATACAATGTGCAGTCTATTTGCACCCATTCAGGACTAAATTACAGATAAAGTTACAGCAAATTTGTTTTCTCAAAAAAGCAGTCAGCCCTAATATCCCTTGAGTAATAAAAGCCTTGTCTTTCATTCAGAACTAGAACTGGCATAATTTTCTCCGAGAAACAAACTCTACTTCCTGCGACAATGGACCTGTTCTTAAAATTCTGAATGGGATACAGCTCAATTTGCAGGTGTTCGGGTATAAAGGTAAAAGGGCATTTGACCCCCCAACTGGCAATTGTTGCTGTGGTAGGTAACTTCAGTCTCCTCCTTCTATCATTCTATTAGATAAGCTGCCAGAGTTTTCAGCTCTGAATTACAGAGGTAAGCTCAAGTGAATCAATAATTTATACAGATATATCTCATTCATTCTGATAGTATAAAGATACATGCTAACAGCCTGCCGTAGCCATGGAACAAAGCCAGAAAGACATTATTTGAAAAGAAAGAGAGAAAAAAGAAACCTATTTATCTATGTGAGCAAAACCATTACGTAATAATGACCTAATGGCTTATTAATTTCATTTTTTGACTGTTTTAACAAATAACCCGTGATGAGATAAATAAGCTCTGTATGAATCTCAACAAGGTTGCTCTGGTGAGTGTTAAGCTAACATTTAAAACTTTCAGAAAAAAAAACAACAACTTTCAGATTCAGTTTAGAAAAGGATGGTGTTCTACAGAGCAATGTAATGCAGATCATTTGAAAAAATGCATGCACCTAAGAACTTTACATGAATTAGCTTACTAAATCACTCAAATATTTTATTATTGAATTTCAGCACAAAATTACCTTCTAAAAGATGAGAATCAAATACATTTAGGAACTATACACTAAGAGTATTGTTAATATAGCCTTATGTTGTTAATCATTACCTGGGGAAAATTACACAGTGTTTTTTTTTTTCACTAATACTCTGACACTTTTATTAACTCATAATCCCTGTGCTAACAGTGGTGCATTAAACAAGTTATAATTAAGAGGGCAGCAAATATTAAAAATGCCTACTTTAAAATTCTTCAATCACGTTAAAGGGAATCCTCCAACACATGAGTTCCTCTAAAGGAGCACAGACCAGAACCAGTGTGGTTATCAAGTAAATTAATAATAGCCCAGGTGGCTTAAATATTGTTTCCATAAGTTCCCACTGCCTTGTCCTTAAGGACAAAGGGGACTCGTGATTTAAAATCATGATAAAAATGTTTCCTAGCACTTTAATTATAAGCAGCGACTGTTTCTTGACAGACCTGAAAATTTGGAGATAAGATGCATTAGAAGTTGGCCCCTTGCCCATTTTACCTCTTTCAGTTCAAGGCCAGACATGTGTCTGACTTGGACACATGAACCGAGTACACTCAGATTTGGTTTAAGGAGCCTGTGTGCAAAATCAATTAGGGCAATAGATCCAATGAGAAGGAGGATAGCAACTAGAAGTAATAGGCAGGTACCATATTTTCCTCCACATGGAGAAAATATATTTTCCCTTCTTTCCAAGAAAACCCAGTGGGAAATAGGGCAGATGGGAAAAATCTGGAAAAAATAAATAAAAGTGCACACATAAAAGAAAAACAGAGAGAGAGAGAGAGAGAGAGAGAGAGAGAGAGAGAGAGAGAGAGAGAGACTAACATTGTGGTCTCTACCTAAAGTCCTATTTATGCTGTACTCTGGGGCTGCCTGCTGTAAACAGTTAACATTTCCAGCCTTCCAAGAAAATATTACAAGTCCCTTAAAAGTGCAGAGGGGAAGGAGAAATAATGGCGTGCCCCATTTCTGACAGCCAAGAAATGTTCCCACACTGATCTCATTAAGATGACGAAAATAATGAGTGTGAATCTTATGTATGAATCTCATAGTAGATAGAGGTGAGCATAAATGTAGCCCACATTTACCCTTTTATGATGCCTGATATACTACATTCATTCTCAGCTTCATCTGATACTACTGTTGGGGGTTTCTGTTACAGTATAACAGCTTTAACTTCAAGTTTTGCCGCCGAAGTCATCCGAGTCAGTCATTCAACGCAGGTTTATTGAGTGTGCATGGAAACGGGGAAGATCTGCTAATGGCAACGGAAACACATCTCAGGCAGAACAGCCTGGATTTATTTCCTGTCGCTGCTTCTGGTAATGGATTAAAAATACTGACAAATGGCATTTTTAAGTTTACAATCTATTTTATTTCCTAGTTCCTTAAACTTAGGTTAAACATTCCGGTCAATTAGAAATAGAACTGAGGTATTATTAAATATGTCTCCTGTATATTTTTGGAAGAAAAATCATGCATTTTCAGCAAACACTGACGGGATGTTTCCCCTTGGGATTTATCTCTCTTTCTTAGGTCCAACATAGACTTTTTTCAAATAAGAATTTTAAGCAAAATAATTTTTCAAGATTAATACATAGCTCTCAGAACCCAAAATTTGTGTGGTTGTGATTTTGTACATTACTCAAGCCTGAATCATCCCTAGGCCCTTGTGGTTAAGGACTTCAAAGCATTTCATCCAGATGATTTAATTTAGCCTTCTTCACCCCAGTAACTCCAATTGCAATAAATTGCTGCACCAAGTTTATAGCAAACTATACCGCACATAATTTATATAATGAAGTGGGCAGCACCCTACAAATTCTAATAGTATCTCAAAATATGCCCAAATTATTACTTTAGGAGAAGAGCAATGCAATAAAGCTGGATCACCAGCTTTTCTAAATAATTCAGAATACATATACTCCCTCCCCCCCCAATGGCATTTATTTAGTCTAATGGAAATTTAGGCCATGTGCAGGTTCATCTTAGCTACAATTAAATCAATATGGATCAATATAGATGGTTTAAACTGTTTAAACAACTCAGTGATAATATATGTTTGAAACCTGGGAAATATGTTCTTAATGAGTCTACATTTACTTTTGGGAATAAGTAACTTCTACTTCTGAGAGGCCAAATGACATTTTTTTTACTTGTCTAAAATGTATCTCATTTAAACACATAGTGCACTCTAAGAGTTCTTTATTATCATACTCAGATCTGCAGTGTTGTGGGAGCTTTAAAGTGGTATGACCTCAACTAACAGAAAAATTGATCAAAACAAGATACACACGTATTACTTAAACTGCAGGGATAATACTAAGCAAAGTGAACACAGATTTACTAATTCAAGGAGGTCCTTCCAGCCCTCCCAAATCAAACCAGAAATGCCAAGGGTTGGTAAACCAATTTTACACTCTTGGAACTCTAGAGAACAATGCCAGGCACTTGTTTTTTCTTAATTAAGGACAACTTGACTTATGAACTTCAGGATATATAGACCTCTCCCTGTCTTTCTGTCTGTCTCTCTCTTTGCCCTTCTTATCTTCTCAGTGCTGCTGTCTTTGTGGCATCCATTACCAGCAAATGGGGGAGAAATAGAGTGAGTGTCTCAGTAAGTCCCTTTACCTTTTAGCACTTTAATTTCCTCTAAGCTCCCTTTCCCACTGTAATAAAACTGTGGTAGGAAGCTCATATCCTGAGAATTTTAAGTATGAAGGAAACAGTACAAACCCAGATAAACTAGTAGCCCCTAGGTTTAAAAGGTCTTTCTTATAAATACCAACTTCTTAGTTGAGGGATACAACAGGTTTTTGCAATGGAAGAACCAAATTCCATTTGAAATAATTTAAACAAAACCAGATAAGTTTTCATTATTGCCATCTATCTAGAAAAGGTGAACTCAGTTATCTGAGCATCTATATTTATGAATTAATTTTCTCTGAGTAGCAGCCATCACTTTACTAATATCACTTCAAAAATATAACACTTCTTTTACATAACTTCAGTATACTAATTTATGGTAATTAATGGACAGGATTTAAACCTTAGTGATCTATTATTTTATTTTTAAATATATTTTTATTGATTTTTTTACAGAGAGGAAGGAAGAGGGATAGAGAGTTAGAAACATCCATGAGAGAGAAACATCGATCAGCTGCCTCCTGCACACCCCGTACTGGGAATGTGCCCCCAACCAAGGTACATGCCCTTGACCGAAATCGAACCTGGGACCCTTCAGTCTGCCGGCCAACGCTCTATCCACTGAGCCAAACCGATTAGGGCATGATCTATTATTTTAAATTAAATAAAAAATATTTCTCTAATTGATCAAGGGAAAAATATTCAATTAACCAATATTTTATGACAAATCTGGATGCTCTATATTATTTGAAACATGTAAGCATTGCCTGAGTCTGCCTGGTAGGAACTGTATAGTATGATATTCATGGAAAATGCAGTAGAATTATTTGTATTTGGTGAAGTGGGATATATCACATCATATATTTACATAGTATTGCAATAGTAGTTTATTAATTCCTATGGGAAACTGGGGGACTGTCATACAGAATAGCCAGTAGAACAGGTATCTTTACTGTTTCAAATGACTTTCTTACTCCACAATCTTTATTCCTGCCCTTCCAATGAAGACCTAATAGGTAATTGAGCCTAATGAAGTATGCTTTCATATCTCTGACATAATGATATGCATTTAAGAATATAAAGATTATCTGTTAGTCATAAATATAGTACAAAGTATGGACAAAGCCCATCAAATCCTCATAATGAGAGAGGTTATATTACTTAGGCCAGAATTAATGTTCACCCCACTTCTTCATGTCAGTGAAGCACAACAATGCACCCATGGATCTGGTGAAAAGAAGAAAATTCTCATATGGGTTTTCATAAGGGGAAGATTTATTTCTATATGAAGCCAAACCAAGTTTTTCTTTTAGTTAGACTCCAATGTAGTCGATGATTTTGTATAGAGATTACAAATTCTCTTTCTGCAGACTGAATATGTATGGGGATAATTTGTATTGTATGCAAACTATAGTAAATACATAGTAAATTTTATCATCAACAGCATGAAAGTAAACATAGTTAAACTCACATTAAACTTCATTTAGAGCATGCATTCTCAACGGAGGCTGTATGGCAACCAAGGGTGTAAAAATTGGGTCTTTGAAGAGAGAAAAAAAATTTTTTTAAATTTGATTTTAATATTTTCTTCCCTCACCATTTATCACCACTATACCCTTTTCCAACTCCAACCCCCTGTTCCTGCCACAATCACCACACTGTTGTTCATGTCCATGAGATCTTTCTCTTTTTATAATTGAGAAAAAAACCTTAAAATATCACTATGATTTGTGGCCTTTTGAAACTTAATACTCCTGACTCCTTAGCAGTTAGTTTCTCTCATTTAATTAAATAATTTTTTTCTCCTTAGATGGAGAATCTGAAAAAAAGAATTGAGAAGCATTGATTTAAGATTTTAAAAAGCCAAGTGTTATCTTTAAATTTTTTATACTATCCTTAAAATCAGGGTTGACTTTCACTTTTATCCAATTACCTGTTTATACTTGTTATAATTTCCATCTTTCGTTGCTTCTTAGCTTTCTCTATTTTGCTCTTCACTTTTTCCCTTTGAGCCTGTCGCTGATGACTGGTGTGAACATGAGGAATGGCCACTCATCTTCGCTCTGTACTGATCTCTAATGTTACACTTGCTGAGTGTTGGACCTCAGTCATCACAGCAAAGCAGAAGTCATAACAAACCCTACTGTGGCAAGACCGACTTCTGTCTTTATATCCAATTCTGACTGTCACGTTAAAATGTGGTAAGATGACTAGAACAGGGGCAATGAAAAACAGGATCTACTTCCTTAACAACATTGCAGGTTAGCTTCTCACCTGGTAAATTAACTCTAATACACTCATAATTCTAAGGAATATCTTTATAACTGGTCAAAATAGAAAAATGGGACAACAGAAAGCATTCTATTCCTATTTCTTAATATTTAGCATAAAAATATGTGGAGAGTGAACTCACTGTCTAAAGTATATTAATGACTCTACTCCTATTATAATTTACAATCTTTCAGAAGTGATTACTCTTATTTTCCAAAATTTTACTAACATAAATTATATATTTATCTCATTCATTTAAACATTTTTCTTTGCAAGTCGCTTTATATGAAAATATTTTGCAATGGAATATGGCTTGCTAGTTCGTTCAGAATGTATGTCCCTAACACTTTAAATTAAAGCTGGAAGGTAGAAAATTCTTCATAGGGCAAGAAGTTTGCTTTAGGAATTGGGGGACAGACAGTGAGACATCTCTGATTTTATTATTTTATAATTTTTGATCTTTAGTCAATTCTGTTATAAAATATGGACAATGCACCTTTTTTTTAAAAGGGTCTCATAAAGGTTCTGAGGCTGAAAATATGTGATAAGTAATGCAAGGAGGCTGCAAGAGGTGACGTGAAACTGCAGCCACACAGCAAGACAGGCACTACACCCAGGCAATCCTGTGAGCATTGCCTGAGTCTGCTTGGTAGGAACTGTATAGAATATTAACTATGGAAAACCTTCATTGCAGATACCATTAAGCTTTATGAGAAGGCTAATTCCTAGATTCAGTATTGTATCATCGTTATTTTGGTGATATCTGTGGTTCATGGTTGATTTTAATGTAGCACACCAGCACTATACCTGAGAAAAAGCGAAATAGTTTTATTTTTTTCTCTAAATCACCCATGTAAGAAAATGTCCCCATATTATAGCATCTTCCTGCTTTAGAGGACAAAGGTGGGGAAGTAGAGATAGTAGAATGTGTATGTCGTGCTATAAGAATTAAATTCTTCTTATAAATATAAAATAGAATTTAAAAGGAATAGCTTTTCAGAAAGTGGCTTATGTGATTATCTTCCTCCAAGAGCAAGAGACCGTTTTTGCTGATAGCTATTAAAATAAATTTTAAAAATGCATTGGCATCATTTAAAGAGAACTAAGCAGTGATTTGAGGAAGTTCTGTATCTGTATATTTAACAGCAACAAAAACAAAAACAAAAAAACTATACATTTATTTTTTTAAAAACTATACATTTAAATAGATCTCCAAACTGAACTAGAAGATCATTCCTCAAAAAGGCTTAGAGAAATCTAGTCAAAATGCTCTGTTCTTTTAATATCTGATTTGCTACATGTCCTGATTCAGGGCTGATTTTAGCTAATTGTGACCAACCCTAAAACTCAATTTACTTCCAAATTGTGGTTTTAGATGCAATTGTAAGAATTTATATGCAGTGCTTTGTGAGAGGCACCAATTAAGCAAACCTAATTTTTCATAGGCCAATATTTGAAAAAAAAAATTCTAATCCAGGTAAATTTAAGGAAAATGTATATTTTGAGTATCAACTTGATATGCCAGCATATCCATATTATTTGGGCACACAATCTATTACTGAAAAAAATTGTAGTACTATAATCTTCTTGGTGTCAATAATCTTTGACTTTGTAAAAGAAATTTTAGGCAACTTTGGATGTATACTATCTTCTAAGTCAGTGAATTTCTATATAGGCTCTTTTTCTTTCCTCACACATTTGTGAAGCAATGTTTAAAGTACCTTTACAATTTGTATACATCAACTTGGAAGTATTGTTTAATAAACTTAGTAAGTGTTTATGTCAGCGGAAAACATAAATGAAGAAGGGCTTAGAAGTTTAGATTTACATAGCTTTAGGAAAAATCAACAATGCAGGGGTAGGACCAACAGTTATAGATAATTTTGCTTTAGTACTGTTACTTTGATTTTCAGAAGTCCTTCTGCTTTGTTATTGTAGGGAAGTAACAAAAATTACATCTGAAATATTTCCAGTTTTTCTGCTAACCCTTAAATAAAATTGCAGCAACGACAACCTAAAGTTTCCATTATAATCATTTGAAAATTGCTATGGACTTGAAGCATAATTTTGTTAGTGTGGTGTTACTGATGTCTCTAAAAATTTTAAGGTAGAAATTTCTATTGCAAGACTAAGGTTACCTCCCATATGTAGTACAATCACCCTAAATTGCTCCGTAATATTAGTGCTAAGACAGGAACTACAGGTGACATAGGCATGCCTTTGTTTTCACTTTGCTATTTCTCCCTAAAGCGATGCTCCCTTTTTAGTCACTGAACATGAAGGCCAGTTAAAATGTCCTTATTGTTTATAATAACTTTTAGAAAAATTCGTATGTTGCTTACTAGCACCGGGCTTTCCACACAGGAAGCAGGATAAGGCATCGTTGGGGCCTATTGTCTTCAGAGCATTATATGATGTCCCATCGCTTCTGCAAGTCAGTTCCTCCTCCTCTGCTTGTGCTTCCTCCATTTTTTAAAAATCATTTGGCTACACAGAGCTGCCTCATGCCATTCTTTGCATACATCATCTCTGTTTTTTCTCTTTTCCGGCACAATGGCCCAGCTTTTCAGCTGTCCCGAGTGCGATCCTTTACTAAAATGGGGATTGAATGAAGGTGGAGCACAAATTATCTGGAAGCAAAGGAAAACCAGGCCTTTGAAAAGGACCCAGAAAGGCACGAGTAATGAACCAGAGTGGCCTCGATGAATTGCTGGAGAGGGAATTCTCAGTCTGGACGCAAAAGGAGCACGCACATGGATACCAAGGAAAACCTAGCGAGAGAAGCTCAGTGTGAAGCCTGCCTCGTGGGCTGGTCAGGATCGGGGGTTAAAGCCAGTAGCCCTCCAGACAGGAGCAGAAACAAATGTATTTTATGAGTAACAGTAAAGCATTCAAACACACCGTGTTGGAGCACAAGGTACTTTGAGGAGTTGACATCCCTTCATAATTCATGTTCATTGTTCCTCTAAGTAAAATATGTGTCTCCCTGTAGTTATTCTGTTAGGAACTGTACTTCAAAGGCAAGAGGACATTTTTGATAATGCACATCTTAAACTTTTCATTAAACTACCAAATTTAAATTCTACCTTTTTGTGCACTCTGACATTTTTGTCTGGCATTTTCATTAATTTTGCGACATACATAAATGTAGCTGAAATGTTAACTGATCAATACTGTGTCTCTCTCATGTAGCACTAGCACTCCGCTCCCTAAGGACCACACAGCAGAACAGAAATTAAATGTGTAAAATATCAAATGTTAATGTTAAACACAGCGGCACTTACTGTATAATGACAGAAAAGGCTAAAACAATTCCAAATGGACAGATGGTACCACAAATTATCTACAATCACATTTAAAGATTAAAGTTTGTCCTGTAAAATAATTCTTTGACGCACAGTGAAGTGTGTCCTTTTACTGATAGCTCAGTTGTCCAATTATTTTTGTGCTCATTACAGTGAGAAATGACAGTACTGGAAAGAGAGAATGCGCACTCTTTTTTTCACCCCATGTTGCACCCACTGACATCCATAAGAACACAAATGTCTGGTCAAGAGCCTGATGAAAATTAGGCCCAGTGTATGAGACATTTCCACGTCTGCAGTAGATGTTTCCAAAAGACAAGCCGGGCCTTCTGCGCCACATCCGTCTGTGTTCGCTCTCAGGCATACAATATTCATAGTAAAATTTAAAAACCTAATTCACAGCACAAACACAAGGACAGTCCCAGGAACGTGTTTGCTTATATTTTCCCCGTCACCTTCTAGGCCGATTTCAGCTCCTAGTATCAGCAGCTGGCTTTGAAGCTTCCCCGCAGCAAACAGGCACAGTGCTAAAGAGGCCAGAGCAGCTCTAACCCCGCGCTTCTCATCCTCTGCACTTCACCTGACGTTAGGACAAAAAGTTACCGTTTTTCCATTTTGATTTCATTATTCTACTTTTATTTTGGGTAGTAAATTAGAAAAGAAGACTAAAACAGAGTAGAAAAAGGGCACTGAAACGTTACAAAGTTTACTGATCTGGGCCTAAAACCAAGCCACATAACGGTACAAATGCACATGCTCCACGAGGCAGCTGCATTTATGAAAAAGTGGGCCAAGTGGAACCAATATTATAATAATAGACTCATGATCCAGCCACAGGGAATGATGGGAACAATATGTTTGAAACAATGGGGTGCTGCTCACACTCTTCTAATGGAAAGCAGTTCTTTTCAATAAACTGTGCTAAAAAGGCTCTGGTTATGCAATGATATCCTTGAAACATTTCATTTTTAAGTACTCACATCATTAAATGTCGATAAGGTAAATAAAAGCCTACAAAAGTTTTTTTTTTGAATTAAGATTACACAGTACATTTTTAAAATTTCTCTTAGAAAGAAAATAATATCTGCTGTGTGAATTTGATCAATATATTTAACCTTTCTGTGCCTCTGTATTTTCTTCTGTCTATTGGAAAATAATAGTATCTAACTCATAATAAAGAAATATTAAATTGATTAATACATAACAAGCACTTTGATGTATTAGTGCTTGAAAAACAGTTCCCGGGCACACAAATGCTTAATAAACATTAGTTGTTACTATTATATAAGAATCTTTTTGCATCAGAATTAAATCTGAGGTTAAAATAGATGATTGATAGATTATAAAATAGTTTGGAATATAAAATGGAAGGTCTAGGGAAAATTGCTACAACACCATGAAGCTATGTCTTCCATCATTTAATAAGTAGCTTTATTAGCGCAAACCCTTATTTATCTGGCATCACTGAGTAAAGAGTTTCTCCACATAAGAAACATTTTCATACTGGTTCATTGGTTGGTCGACTGATTTAGACAGCCATTTTATAATAGGAGCCTACTAAATGCGAGATACTCCATAGGTGGTAGTGGAGTATAGGTGAACAGGCAGGGTGCCCATTTTCATGGAACTCTCAGTTCAGATCTTGATAAGTGAAGTTTGGTTTCGTTATTTGTTTTCATCACATTCAACAGAATGTAATTCAGCGCTTTTTATTTTCTTAAAATGAAACAGTTAATATTATCGTTTCTTCTCAAAAGTACTCTTACTGTGTGTTCCCATATTAGTTTGGCCTTGTTTCATCATCGTCAGCAGTCCCTTTTCCTACCTTTACTGTGCCCTCCCTCCCTTTTTTGCAAGCATCTTGCATTCAGCTTGCTTCACAAGCTGACCACCAGCTAAAAGAGATACTACTTTTCTTATGCAGTGAACTTTGACCCTCCTACAGTGAAATCATTCAAGCATTATCATGTACATATACCTAAGTTTCTCAAAATTTTGGTGTCTGATATTTTTTAATCAGAAAGAAGTTTTGAACAAAGTCTGCCATCTTGAATTCACTGCACATGAGTGACATCTAGAAGCCAGATGAATTTTTCTGATGACTTACAAAACACACTGTAAAGCTAAAGTGTTAAAAAGGAATGGTCCTCAACAAATTATATAATTACATAGATTTCTCTATTTTCCAATTTTGTAAACAGCTATGCGGGAATGACTTTGGAAGGAGCGAATCACAGATAGCAGCATAATATTTTGTTAGAATATTGTATCTTTGATAAGATGCCATGGAACTTGCACATAACAGCATAAAATATACAAATAAACTCAATGTCATTTTTCCTCATTTATGTCAAAGTGCCTCTATGATAGTGAAAAATCACAATTAAGTTTGCTTAACAGTAACCCCGCCTTATGTACTTTATATGTGAAAGAACTAAATAAAAGAATATTGACAGAGCAGTTTCCTTTCTAAAACTTAACGATGATGACAATCTCTTTCTTTAGAAGACAACAACATGTCTCTGGGAAGCAGGCTGCCTAACTTTCTGGTAACTTACAACATAAAGGGACATACACACTCTTTGTTCCATGTGCTCAGACATTAATGAAAGTCCCATACAAGGCCTGAAAGGAGGACAGAGCTCAAAGTACTAAACAGATGTGCACACATTCATTTGAATGGTAATACTAAAATGTTGATTTGTTACTATAATGAAGGCTCTTCATGTAAACCCCCTAATAAAGTCATATTCTGCTAAACTGGCAACTAGAAGGAAGCATAAGGTCTTCATATTCTAACAAATATGACAATAAAATAAAGGATTTCAAAAGAAAAACTTCACTTAAACTTCGAACTGAAATCCTGAACAAGCAAAAATAATATGAAAGCAGAAAATTCCCGCTAAAGCGCAGAGGAAAGAATTCTTTTGGATTTTCTAGCTTTGCAAGTTGGTCTCCTCAGCAGTTTTTAAATAACCAAAGTAAAAGGCTACAAGATGAACACTGTTAGAGGACTATTTGGATCTATCAAATTCTCACTGGTGCCTTTTTGAAGACTGGAAATCTCAGAAATAATAAAATGCCGCTTACATAGGTCACATCCACTTCCAATTGATCCACATATTAAAGTATTACCATCTAGCATTCTACTGTCAATCATTTCGTATTTTGGAAAAAAAAATCTATAGAATGAATACAATTAAAATGAGCATGGTCAAAATTATATTAATTTTTTTTAACACCAAGGACTTTTCTTGGCTCTGCTATTAGGATTTTGGATTATGCAATATATAAAATTTTACTTTTTAGCTGTCATGGAGAAAATTATACATTGGCAGTGGAGATGTCTTGTGTTCCGGAAGTCTGCGGGGGGGGGGGGGGGGGGGGGGAGGTTCTGCCCACGGCAAATCTGTCCAGTCAAGCCTTAAAATAGGAGTTTTAAAATGGCCACATCAACATAGCTGTTACTATAGCCACAGAAACATGCAGCTATGATTACTGAATTTAATGAATAACAATGTAAGTAATACAGTATGATCATACCACAAAAGCAGCAAGGCTCCTTGGGGGTGAGTCCCAATCAAAGCAACTATTAACGTAGTATGCAGCATTTATAAGCACCATGACACAGCGCTTCGTCCTGATAAAGTTTCTTAGTAGCAGCTGTAATGAAGATGAGATATTGTTAGAAATTACAGGACTAAAAACCATCAGCTATATTGCAAAGTCTTCAAGCTTATTGTGATTTTCAAAGGATTCAGAAAGTTAATAAAGTTGTAAGAATATACCAAGCAGTTTGGCTCATGAGTTAAAGGAAAAAAGTATCTCTGGAGGAAGTGGGAGAGACTGAATTATAAGAGCAATTTCTTAGCTACATATATTTCTTTAAATAATATTATCAGGTAGGATGGACTACCTTTGTTCAAAAGAAAATCTCCAAAGGATTCAAAACATTTTTTGCTACTTACTGCAGACCTTAAATATATTGTTAAGCTCTTAAATCTTGTTGAGATTTAAAGATTCTTTAAGTGCTTTAATTTCAGACTATTTCAAAGTGAAATGGATAACTTGGAATTTTTTATTTAGGGTCATAGAGAAAAATCCTGCCAAATATTGCTTTATTATAGAAAACATTTTCCCCCCCCACCATTTTAGTAGGATTCTCCTTTTCTGATTATCATACTCACATCTTTCCCTTTTTCCCTCCCTCTCTTCTATCCCTATCTTTCTCTTTTCTACAATATATTTAACCTATATTTTCATATAATTTTGGAGTTAGGGAAAATTTTATGGCAACCAAGTGCTTTACAAAATGTTTTACTAAAAAAGATATATAAGAATTGACATCATTAAAATTTTAAATTAAGGCATGACTATAATTATAAAAAGAACAGCCCATATACTAGATGTTGTTCAAAAATTTATCTACAGCTATGTTAATAATTAGAATAATATGTAGGCAGGCTAATATTTTGTTACTTCCAGATATACTTTAATGCTGATCTGGTATTTCAAAGTAGCAATGTAAAGTTTACTGAGGCCATCTGGAAAAATATATATGTGTAAATATAGATGCAAGTACATGCATACCAGCTTTAATAAGTTATTCAAATTCAAATTCCTTTCAGTCAAATTTAAGAGTCTCCCTACTTGTTTTCCTTCTGGGCCCCTGATCACTTACTTTAAGAGCTGCTTTTATAAATTTTATCTATAATTGTGGAAAAATATAATCTGTATTTCTATTTAGACAGGTATTGAATTTTTCTCATATATTGTCTTTAAACAACCTGAAATCCCACTGTTTGTGGTGACTGATATGATTAAAAATAAAAAATTTTTCATCTTCTAATAGCACAAGAAATTATTAAATATTTTAACACACACAAATAAGTTCTGCAAACTTTATAGACATATCAAATTCATTTTATTTTAGCTGTGTTAGTTAAAAGTAAACATTTTTAAAGGGGTTGCTTAGTACTCTTTCTTAAATTGATTCAAACCTGATTTAAAACTATAAGTCTAATTACAAGCTATCAAGCCTAATTTAACATTTCTTCATGACAGAAAAATCAGAGTCCCTGATTTTCTATTTTCTTAGCTGAAAATGTCAAGAAAAGTTCACTTCAAAAAGATCATGGTCAAAATCTAATTAAGAAGGTTTCCCTTAAAAGATGGAGCCCCCTCTCCTGTGGATTAGAGGGAAGAGCTTTATGCTGGGCTCGCTTTACACACACCTGCGTCGTACCTGTGGGTGGTCTGGACATATATTTGAACCTTAGCTTTTGGTGTTCTCATTTACACATTCCATGGCAATCAAATTGTATTTTATGTTCAAAATGATCATTCTTTTGCTAATGCATGAATACATATCCATTCTATGCAGTGTCTACAGTATCCCCTTTCCTTTTTGACCACCCCCATCCCACTTATTAGTTTGGTATTGCCCTTGTTTGATCATTTAAGGAAAGGAAGGGAAGAGAGAAAAAGAAGGGGAAAAAAAGAAAGTCATTTCACATAAGTAGATGTTAAAAAGTTGTATAGCCTTCCCCACCTCCATACCTCCAAAGTTTATTTGAATTTAGTTAGATGTTTTACAGATTAATCAGGTCTTCCCAGAGGGATTAATCTTTCCTTGCTTTTTACCTGTTTAGAGAGTCTGTTTTCCTCTTCAATGTACTTCTGTTCTTTGGGTATTAATGTTCGTAAGCTGGCTTTCACCTATACATCAACATAATGTGTCTGTTATGGATTAATATAGTACAAATGTTTACAAGTTTTTCATGCAGTTCAATTTGCAATAGTTTCTAAAGTTTCAAAGGCCTGGCTGCTGTGCTCATAAAATATAAATGTATACAGTGGCACATGCATGCACATTGCTTACGCAGGCAGGCAGCGGCCCCAGTTCAGCCGTAGCAGCAGCCGCCAACATAACAGAGAGTGTGGGTGTGCCAGGCAGTGGCAGAAGCGTATTCTCCAGGATACATCAAGGTTTAGAGAAAATGAGGAATGACAGAAATTCTCTACAAATCAGGAACAAAAGCTTTCATGAAACTGAACTCTTTAGCAGTACAAAAAAGCCAAAGTTAAGACTTACAGCATTAAAAATCACATCTATTTCAAGATAGATGACCCCCTTTGTTGGCCCTGTCAGCTGCTTGTTTTTCAAGACGTAGGCTTTCTGTTCACCATTTTGAATCTGCGGGAAAAGGACATGACAGCCGTCTGTCTCACGGTCTCCACTGAATACACTCCCTCGGTGACCTTTGACCCCCAGCTGCTGAAACTGACAGAGAACCCAAAACAACTGTGGCAATTCTGACAAGTACCTGTTCATTACCAGGATCAAGTCTGTCAGGAAAAATTAACTATCATGGGATTCAACATGGCCGTGAATTGAGTATGTTAAAATTTTTAGTGTTCTTATTACAGATCTTGGTTGAGAAATGACAGATATAGAGCTGACGGATTTTTTTTTTTCTCCTTGAGCAAAAGCAACACAGAGCAGCGTGTCAGGTGCATAAAACTTACAGACAGCAATGGTATAGCAACTTTGCCCAGAAAGTCAGCACTTCGATCCCGATCTTCATCATAAACTGTCACTTCAAGAACTGAATGGATATCTTTAATGTTGCTGCATAATAAACATATAAAGGAAAAAAGACTTCATCAGTGGAGAACAAGAATAAAAATGCTTTTGAAAATTTAGATAGCTCCAGCTGGTTCTGTGTGTATATGTTTTTATGTATGCTATTTGCATACACACATATACAAGGTAGTTTGGTATGTGATAGAATTTCCCACAATGCACCTTAGTAGACTACAATGATGGTTCTAGTATCTGGAATTTTGAGCACCAACATAATTTCAAGTTCTAATTCTTTAATGAAATATAATTTCCCACCTGGATGGCCACAGAATAAATTATTAAAAAGACAACAACAAACCACCAATATGTGACACTGATATTTTTTAGGCTTTTATTTCTTCTCATTATTGCAATAATTTCTATCTTCCTATTACCCTACATAAAACACCATCAGGTTTGATATTAGCAAGAGTCACAGTATAGTTAATATAATTTTGTGTGTTTTTTAAAATTATAATAGGACATCTTTTTGTTTACAGCTCTCATGAAAACATTGAGTTATTTCTGTTGGGTTTATAGTAAAAATTAACTAACACAGAAAACAGAATGGAGAAAATGTAGCATTGATAGCCACTGTACCACCCTAGGATTTAGAAATTAAATAGTGTTCCATTGTGTTCCAAAGACAACATTTGTTAATAAACAACTGTGCAAGCTCTTCATATTTTTGTTTCTGGAAAAATAAGCGCCTATTGTTGACAGCATTTATTCTCTGATCAAACTGTTTACCAAGAAAACATGCATTAAGAGAAGACAAAAATGAATATATTCATCACTGAAAGACTGCAACCACATGTGAGAAAAGGCTTTATCGGGGCACAATCAATTAATGGCTTTGATAATAATCAAACCTATTCATTCAATTATGCATTCCAGAGAAAAACACTCTCCACAACCTTCTAAGAAGTACAAGTCTCCTGACCAGGGCTTTCATCTTTTATAAAAATGAGGAATTCCTTAAAGATAAACTGGTCAGATAATTAAATTTGATTAGTTACTGGTTGTTAAGCAGAGACATTATAAGACATTAGTAAGGAATTTAGCAATTTTTCAAATACAAAAAAACCCCCCAAAAACAAAAAGCACCCTATGCTAGAAAACTTTTAAGAAGCACTTCTTTTGGAGTTTTCCTTTGTTCAGTTTAAAAGCCCAGTTTAGGAACAACAACAACAACTGCGATTTTAGGGGATACTATGGTGTAGCATCGGCAGCTTTTACAGTACATAATCAAAATGGCTTATAAACTTTTTGAAACAAAAGGAAAATTAACTCATAGGGTGTTTTGGTACCTAGACCAATACTTAATATTCTTATTGTGCTAAAATGCAACAAGCCAAAACTAAAGCATCTGCTGAAGTGGAGACGGGATTGTTTGCTGATTTGAGCAATGGAACAAATAGAGCTTTGTCCTCCTTGGTGTCAGTGCAATCCAGGAGAATTTCAATAGGAAGTATAAAAGGAAGAAGCAGTATGGCAATTCAGTTAAAGGGAGCAAAATCCTTAGTCAAATCATATAGAAAGCACAGTTTTAAAAAAATATCTGTGAAAACAAAAGAAAAATGGCAAACCCTTTCCCCAGGTTTCACTATCAGGACAGTGATGCAATTATGATATTCATTGTTGCTAGCAAAGGCAGCCCAGATGCATTAAGCTGTTAATCGGTTAAGAATAAATGTACACACAAAATCTCAAAAATAAATATCATTTGGCACCATTTTTTTAAATAAGCTCAAAGTAATTACTACTTACAATGTGAAGACTTTGTTCCATTCAGGATTGAGATTTTTGTAGACAGTATGTGTTAGAAGCCTATCATTGTTCAGTTCTACTACACAAAATGGGTCACTTTTACCTACAAGAGATTTGGGAAGAACATTTTTAGTATAAATAGCACCCACAGCTCAGAGTATCACAATCATGACTACATCTCTTTTAAACAATTTTATAGAACACAAAAAGTGAGGTACAATTTTTTAAAAAATTAAGACAACATCAAAATAGAGTTAGCTATAACTGGATGATGTTAACCACTGTGACTCAATGAAATTTAGAACCAGAAAAAAAAAGCAAAAGAAAGCAAATTATATAACTAATAGTATTTCAATTTATAATTTTTTACAAAAATAATAATATAATGGCTAATTATGATGCATGCCCATCCCCATGTCAGTTTTTATTTAATTCTATAGTGACCACTTGAAAGGTTCAGGCCCCCTCTTTTTATCCATATATTTTTCAACTTATCTGACTAACTTGTAACTTGTAACAGACTTTCTAAACAAGTTGATTTTGGGAAAACTGTTATATTTCAGAATTATTACTTTTTAAATCTAATTTAAGATTCTCTTCTAAAATATCTAAGGCATCACAAGAAGGTAAATTAGACCCCTCTGAGGCAGAAAAAAAAAATTGGTTATTTAAAACTTAACCTTAACCACCAATCCACATTGTAAAGAGCAGTATTTTTATTTCTTTTGTCCACTGGAGTAAAGAATTTGCAAGTTATCTGTTTACAGCAAGTCTGTTTTTCCATACTCAAATATCGTCCATTCAGCAATTATATTATGTGATGTCCTCAATATTTTGTAATGTCACGAGCTGTATTATAAGAACTCATAAAGTCAGAGGCTCTATGGGGGCAGCATTAATGATATTACTGCAGCATGTAATTTGTTTGATACCTTATACAAATGACAATGAAATCAATATTTGGACAAAGCTGTTCAGAGGTCATATTTTTTAAACTACAATATTGATTTAGACTACATAAGAGGTTAATGTGAATATTATTAACTTTAATGATAAAGAATAATTGTTTTAAATGAATTGTGAATTGTAGTCACAGTAGTTTACACTTCTGCGAAAGCTTAAATATCAGTGAAGATTTTCAATTAAATTTTAATAGGAAAGAATTCATTAGCTATCAGTGACAGATAAGCTATGTATTCCCACATAGCAAGGTATTTACTTTCCATGTTATAATTCTTAAAATGAGCCATACAAACTTTGACTCACCTTTAATTTAATTTTACATTAAAAAAGAGATTTAGTATATGTGTGTTAGTTCAGTGGCCTCACATACCCCAGGATAATTGCATAATTTAACATTATAGTAGTCTTCTCAATTTTTGGTCTTGCAAATAATTTTCAATAAAGACTAAACAACTGAAAGTCTTCAAGGTCTGGTGTGAATTTTACCTGTGGTTTAGGATGTTATCTTTTCCCCCCACCTTCATTCCTTTTGCCCTACCTGCAACCATAGTCACACACCTTGGAAAATTGTATTTAAAAAGAATATTTTATTCATTAAAACACATTGCAATAAGTTTTATTTGGCACATGAGCAACTTTATTTTCTCCCATATACTTCATGTACAAGCATAAAAATTCCATTCAAACAGTTCTCAAAGCCTTACTTATTCTTAAGGGTCATGTGAGGTATCATCTTTCCACCTAGCTTTGTGAGTACTGACTATAGTATAAACAAAAGAGCAGAAAATATAAACTACAACCTCAAATAGTTTATAAAAGTGTTGGAAGGTTAAAACATATCTACTATAACAATGAGAGAGAAAATTAAAGCCATGTTTATGATAAAATTCCTTGTCAAAAGAGAAACTACTTCACTTTAGACAAGACTTTAATTAAATAATTAGCTTTGGAAGCATATACTTAAAAGACAAGTGTAACTCATACTCTTTCTTGGATCTCCTTTGATTTTTTTCTCATACATTAATGTTAATCTTAATTCAGTAAAAAAAGTTATATAAAGATAGCAATTTGGGGTATTTTTGTTCCCCCATTTTCACTTGTTTTACTTCAATTACTCTTCTGGCTCATTTCACTTGGTATTACTTGCCCTCAAGTGATAAACAATATGCAATAGATTCAATCAAAACTGTAACACCTCTCCAGTAGCAAAACACAAGACTAACTTCACAGACCAATATCTATGGAGAAAAATGTACTTTAAACATATACAAGTAGAGTTTGAAAATCTTCATTTGATATTTTTCACAGGAATTATATTCAGTTGTGTACAGAGTTTTCAATTCTTTTAATTTACCCCATGGAAATTCTTGTAAATCACTACCTTCTTTGTTACTGTATCTTTATTTAGTGACAAAAAGAGATCTGGAGTTAGTGATTGGCTAAAAGATCTTAAAGAAACTAAATCTGTTCTTAATGTTTAACACTTCCCACATCTTGTTAAGAAACAAATATATTTATCAAACCCTATGCCCACAAGGCAGTGGCTATTCACATTTTCTTAGTTGATTATTTCTCAAAACAATTCCTAGGGAAAAACCATTATTAGTCATCTATCATCACATTACTTAAGTCTCTCAGTCACTCTTTTCTATTGGAATAAAGGTGTTGAAGTAAGAGAGCCCAAAATAATTTGAGCACCCATTGATGCCACTTCTCAGTCATTTTGCTATTCTAATTTCCAGTGGCATGCTATCACTATCAAAAATATTGTCCTACCTGCACTTATCTTAAAACTTGAAATGGGTAAGCAATATAATTAAGAGGCCATGTCATTCGACACTCTGTGGAATATAATGGCACTTACATCTTTTTAAAAATATATATTTTATTGATTTTTTACAGAGAGGAAGGGAGAGGGATAGAAAGCTAGACACATCAATGAGAGAGAAACATCGATCAGCTGCCTCCTGCACATTCCCTACTGGGTATGTGCCCGCAACCAAGGTACATACCCTTGACTGGAATCGAACCTGGGACCCTTGAGTCTGCAGACAAATGCTCTATCCACTGAGCCAAACCGGTTAGGGTGGTACTTACCTCTTTTAAGAGAGTCTTGTCCTAAGATAGACCTAATTCCTATTTAAGATGGCTTTAATTTACATGATTTTTCTCAATCTAAAATCCATCATTCCTAAGGTGCTTATAGTTTTATGAAAGACTGAACTCTGGTCATTGGCATGAACAATCCTGGAAAGTTCTGACATTTTACTCTTCCCTGAAACTTTATTTTCAAGACCTTTGATGTCATTCCAGAGCTTACAGGTTAAAATCCACATGATATGGCATGAGAGATAGCCTTTCAGTCTTACTTCTAATCTCAAGATCTTCACAGCCCCTCACTCGAGCTACACCACACCTTTCAAATTCTCAAACACTCCATCTACTTCCAAGAGCACCAGGCAAGAAATTGAAGTTCAAAGTGGGAGGCCAGTGGTCTGGGGGGAAAGGCCTAAATTTCGGAGGCTGAACAAACTGGGATTGAACACTAACTCCATGATCCTGGGCCTTTCCCTTATGTAAAAAGTAGTGACAATAATGGCCCTTTGCAGAGATAATAGTTAGAATATAACTAGCACAATGTCTGGCACATTATCAGGGCATCAATAAATAAGAGCTTTAAGTAATGTCTTTTGAAGCAGAAATATTTAAAACATAAAAATGTGCCTTAAAGTACAAAAAATATAAGGAATAATTCATATTTTGAATTAAATCTCCTACTCAAAAGAGTAAACATTTGTAAAATATTTTACAAAAAAATAGCAAATAAAGATCAGTTGTAATGCTTATTATTATAATAATTGCAAACATTTACTGGGTTTTATATTATAAGCCCAATATTATGTGTTATGTTCATTTGCTTAAAGATTTTATGACTATTCCATGGGAAAGGAACTTTTACTATTCCCATTTTACACATGAGGAAACTGAGCCTGGGAGATTATGTAACTCATCAGGTCATAGGTTATAAGTAGTGGAGCTGTTTTTTAAACCTGGGTCGATCTGACCTGCAAAGCCCTTGCTCTCCCCTTATGGTCCCTGTTTCCTACAATGAAATATATTTGAATGCAAGTCACTAGGTAAGACGTTTCCAAATAGCTATGTCATAACTTAGTAGTTAGTAGGCCACACACAGAAAGAACTGGCTAACATTTTTATCATAGACTAGAGGCCCAGTGAGGGGGCGTCCCTCAGCCCAGCCTGCCCCCTCTCACAGTCCAGGAGCCCTCAGGGGTGGGAGGCGACCCGGCAATCAGGGGAAGACGACGCCCCATCACATCTCTGCTGCTGCCACTGCCAGCATCACAAGCCTTGGCCAGCCCTGGTTACCTGAGCCTGGACAGCTGCCATCGGAGGCTTGCCTGTGCCTTGGGCCCGCCCTGGGTGGTGGGCAGCTGACATCTGAGGCATGCCTGTGCCTCGGGCCGGCCGTGGGCAGCTGGGGGGCTGAGGGCAGATTCGGCTGAACCACGTGCCTGCTGCCCCCTGGCGGGCTGAAAGGACTGGGGGAATTCAGACAGGACTGAGAGGATGGGGCACCACCATCTTATGGCTATGGGCGCCGCCATCTTTGTGATGGTGTGATAGTCAATTTTCATATTCCCTCTTTATTAGATAGGATTCATTTATTCAACAAACACTTATTACTTATCATGTATCAGGCAGTATTCTACGTGTTGAGGAGATATAAGTGCATAAAACAATTAAAAAAAAACAACTATGGATACATGAAATTTACCTTCAGAAAGAAGATAAATAATGAATAATATTTTAGAGTGTATTATAAGGTGGTAAATACTATAGAGAAAAATAAAAATGGAAAGGATGATGAGAAGTGCTGGTATGTAAGTGCGGTTTTTAAAGTGGCTGCCAAAGAAGGTCTCATTGACAAAGTGACATGGGCAACGGAATGAAGGAGGCGGGAAGTGAGCCTTGGGTTACCTAGAGGAACAGGTCATGGAAAGTCAGAGAAGGGACTGTGTCTGATGTTTCTAGGAATATCCAGGAAGCCAGTGTGACTGAGGAATGGATTGTGCCAGGGACAGCGATAGATGACCTGGTCATAGAGGTCCGAGGAGGATGGCAGGCCTCTGTAGAAGATGGCTATCACTCTGAGTGGAAGGGGAAGCTTTTGGAGGGCCCTAAGCTGACGTGTGGCATGGTCTGATGGCTGCTATTTGGAGAACAGGTAGAGCGAAGGCAATGGAGGTGTTAGGGAGAATTGTTAGGAGGCTACTGCAATAATATGTGATGGGTTCTAGTTAGATTCTGGATATATTTTGAAGGTAAAACTAACAGGATTTGCAAATGTCAATATTGAACAATCTATTATACCTGATACTATTATTTGGAGATTTAAAAAAAAACCCACACAATTCATTGACCTTAGCCAAGCCTGTGTTTTTTTTCCCATGGTCAAGATTTGGCATGAGAGATAGCCTTTCAGTCTTACTTCTAAGGCCATTTGGATATTTATAACATCATTTGCAGGCAAATCTGACAAAGAGGAAAAGTAGGCAATTTTACATTGCCTTCTATTTATCCCTTCCATATAAAAAGTTATCTTTTTACAGGTATCAGTAATGGATGCCAAGAGTATGTCATTACCTACACAGTGTGTTATTTTTGACCAATTTAGAAACTATCCGCTTGCCACTGCATGATTCAAAGGCAATAAAATTAACAGCAATTTCCACCCAAATAGTAGTAAACGTACAATACTGAATTCTATAAACTTACTACTAAAAAGTATACACTACAGTTTTATTTTTAAAAAGTGGCTACACACAGTTAATATGCTTATCTGGTTTGCTAAATGATGCTTTAAATGACTGGCTTTTCAGTTCTTAAATTTTGCAGCCCCGATTATGTGCCACTTAAACAAATGAAAACAATCACAGAAATACCAGTGATGGATTTAACCATTAATTATCTCCTTAATTATTCCTTCCTTTCATCCTTTTATCATTCCAGTTAGGCCCTGTGCTGTGCTGCATTGCTTGCTGATAGAGTGAGGTTGACTACAGGATGGAGTGTTGATGGCTACAAAGTGCCTTGTACTCTGTAAAGCTCTAGAGCAGGGGTGGGAAACCTTTTTTCTGTCCAGGGCCATTTGGATATTTATAACATCATTTGCAGGCCATGCAAAATTACCAACTTAAAAATTAGCTGCTATATTTGGTCAAACATTTGTTTCACTCACCCCGAATGCCTTGGCAGGGCCAGGCCAGGCCAAACGATTTCACGGGCCTTCTGTGGCCTGAGGGCTTGACGGTGCCCACCCCTGCTCTAGAGAGTGATGCAATGCCATGCTCTGTAATGTTTTTATTCAGTGCAGTATGGCTAGGGGTGCAAAATAATAAAGGCAGCATCCAAAATTGGTATTTTGTTTCTGATAATTTTTGGCTATTTAAAGAGCCTAAATGTATGGGAACACTGCTTACATAATCTCTGTTTCCCTCTTACTCATTCTTGTCATAAGACTAAAGCAGACCCATGAGTACCGACTGGATCTTCCTTAACGTCCACCATTTTAGCCAACAAGTGCCTATTCCTGCCCTTTGTAGTACATGAAACTGGGGAATTTGGTTTGGATGCAAGACAGGAGATGCAGCAGTGCTGGGGGACGGGGAGGGCAGTGGGGCTGGTCTCAGGAAGTGCTAGGACAGCTAGCAGAGAATCTTAGCTTTCCTTGAGAACATGGCAATTTTCCATGTTGACAAGTTTCTGGGAAGAAATAGGGATACCTTGTGAAGCATTAATTACTTACTAAGTGTCTTCTCTTTATCCTACCTCAGAGTTATAAGTATGATTAAGACATAGTCCAACCCTCAAAGCATGCACAGTTTAGTGGGCATGATAGACATACAAATACACAATCATAAAGCCAGGTTGTAAGCACTGTAATAAAGGTAAGGGACGGGTTTAAGAGCAGCAACAAGAAGGAAGCATCTCAGGCTCTAATACTAGAACAGGATGGGGAAAGGAAGGTAAGACTTTTCCCCAATGGAGATGGCCCTGGTGATCTGTGGTGATTACACACCTCTAGCACTAGCAATTTTAGACGTGAAATACAATTATATAAAAACAAGATTAACAATTTATAATCAGGGATATTTAGCTTAAATCTATTTGTGTATCCTTTTCATTGGGTCTCTGTAATGCAAATACACAAAGCTATTTTTTTTTTCTTTAGATTTTTTTATAGGTGAAAAACTCCCAAGGGAATTAAAATTGGAAAGATACTTTTTTTTTTTAACCCTAACTCATAAAACTAAATCTATAACAGATTTTAAAGCATATCCTCTATTATCTCAATTCTTCTGATGGTGAAAAGGCATTCCTACAACAATAAAAACAAATGTCAGAATTATCTCCAATGGGCATCCTTTCTGTCAAACTTCAAAACTTGAGGATTAAATGAGGTGCATGGACTGGCTAATTCTCTCTCACTGTTTAGCCCTTCATCTTTGAGGTCACAACACTGACATACTTATAAAGAACTGTGGGGAAGTCTGTACCACCCCTGCTTGATGGCTACCTGTTTTATGGGCAAGTGAATGACTTCAGCTTGTGCAAACTACTGGTTTGAACATTAAAGTCACCCAGAAGATACTGAATGATAGTCTTACTCCCAGAATAGAAAGTTAATCCTGATCTATCAGTGGTGGGCTTTGTCCAGGGTCATTTTGCTGCTGACAAGTAGCACAATCTGCTTGAGGACGTGATGTTATATAAAAATGTGTGTGTGTGTGTGGGGGGGGTGGTTGGAGGAACCCAGTGACCACCTCTTTGTTGCCATGTCTCTGTAAACACAGAAGGCTTTGAGCAGCTTGGAAAGCAATTCATACCCACAGGGGCCTTTTATTTTGGGCCCACCTTGCACAAACTAAGCTCCGTGGTTTAATTTCCTTAGTTGCCACAGTTTGAAATAGCTATACTTTAATTTTTAAAAAATGTCCTCGTGGGTTTGGCTCATTGGATAGAGCATCAGCCTTTGGACTCAAGACTCCCGGCTTTGATTCTGGTCAAGGGCACATGCCAGGTTGCAGGCTCAGTCCCCAGTGTGGGGCGTGCAGGAGGCAGCCAATCAATGATTCCCTCTCATCATTGATGTTTCTATCTCTCTCTCCCTCTCCTTTCCCCTCTGAAATCAATAAAAATATATTTTAAAAAATAAAAATAAATAAATAAAAAGTAAAAAATTATAATCAAGGTTGCCATCTGTCCTTTCTACAAACTGGAATTTCAACCATAACATGTACCAATGTGATAGGTGAGGAAATTTCATAGAACAAAACAATGACACAGAACAAAAACAATGTATGTTGGAGACATCTTCCAATCCTCCCCTTATCACAGGAGTGGGGGCTTTGACCTTAGCCCTTTTCAATGTCTGACCTAAACATATTTTAAATGTCTGATTGGTAGAATTACATTAACTGATATTCTTCCCTAGGTTCCCAGGGGATCTGATTCAGAGACTGAATAATATTAATAGAACTTCTTGCCCAAGCTGGTTTAGCTCAATGGATAGAGTGCTGGCCTGCGGACTGAAAGGTCCCAGGTTTTGATTCCAGCCAAGGGCACATGTTCAGGTTGCAGGCTCAACTCCCAGTAGGGGGTGTGCAGGAGGCAGCAGAGCAATAAAAATATATTTTAATAATAATAATAATAACAATAATAGAGCTTCTCTTTTCTCACTAAGTCATGAGCAGGTTTCGCTGTGGCAGGAAAATTGACCCCTTAAATTGTGGCTGTTGGCCCACTAGATCTAATCTATCTTTTTTCATATTGAAGATTTTATAATGCCCTCCCTACTATCATGAAATAGAACTATTCATATATTATTTCAATATTTAATAGAATGCCTAAAGGAGGACAAAATAAAAATTTTGACTATAATAAAACTATATATTGATTTATTTAACACGTGTTTATTGAGTGTCTACTATGTGACTGGCCACATGAACAAAAAAGGAAAAGTCTCTGGCCCTGGCCAGGTGGCTCAGTTGGTTGTAGTGTCATCCCATGCACCAATAGGTTACCAGTTCCATCCCAGGTCAGGGTGGGTACAGGAGGCAATCAAGTAATGTTTCTCTCTTACATCAATGTTTTTCTCTCTCTCCCTGTCTCACTCTCTAAATATCAATTTTTAGAAAAGGAAAGGTCTCTGGTTTCTTGGAATTTACTTGCAGTGTGAGGGAAGAGAAAGAGAATAAATATTATAACTAGATTATGTTGTATGTTAAAGAGTGATATATGTTAATACAAAACAGAAAAAAATAGAAAGGATTAGGGTTTGAAGAATGTTGAGGAGGGGCACAGCTTGTAAATTTAATTAGGGCGGTTGGAATAGGCCTCATAATAAATTCATGACATGTTAACATCAGAGTGATCAAATATTATATATCCTTTGAAAAATTCTATTGAGTCCTCATAAGAGAGTGACAGTGAAAAAAAAAAAAGCAAAGAACATCTTAGTCTTATTATGAAAGTAGTTGTGACTTCATAGAACTTTGGAAGAGTCTTAGGGATTGCCACAGGTTCCTGGGCCACACTTTGAGAGCCATGACAAAGAACAATGGAAATAAAGCTTTGTGTAAATATGAGTTCATTTCCCCTGGAATCTAGAAAATAGCTGCAAAAGTATATTTATAGTATTGTGTGTAACTAGATGCATTCTTGAGTCTTAGAATTGAATCATCGTGGTGTATGTTTGGAAGCTTAAAACTTATGACAAAAGACTAAGAAATACAATGAAACAGATAAGAAACTTGAAAAGTAAAAAAAGGAAGACTATGAAATCTATAAAATTGAGGAGAGACTACAAAGAAATTATGTCTAAGCTATTAAGAATCTAGATAATTATGGTAAAATGTTTGAATACTTCATTTTCAATTAATATGTAATATAGAAATGATATTCAAGTATTTACTCCAAGATTAGGAACACAAACATTGTTCGGTTTAAAATGAGTATAAAAATATATTACAAGCTCCTCTGTCTTTACAAGCTCTTGTAGTTACTTTAGGACCTACAGTAAATATATATACAGTTAGGTGCTCCACAGAAAAGTCTGATGTTTCAGATAATCTTCCCCATAAGTAGTTAGCTTAAAAGACCCCTCTCAGTGAAATAAAACTCTTTAAACTTAAAAAAATTAAGTACTATATCAAGTGATTAAATATTTATATATTTTGGGGCAATAAAGCTGAAAATTGTCATCTGGCAAGCTTTGTCTTTAGAATGATATCTTTGTCATTTTGATTTCTCTTCTACAGAATATGCACTCACTCAGAAGTCTGTTATTCATCTTGGCACCTACTGCAAAAACTCAGATTCTGAGGGCCAGGAGAGCAGCCTTAGAAGCCAAGTTCAAAAGGTCATCTCTGGTTTGAACCTTTCTGCAACCATGAGGTCATACAGGCTCTGTTTCAACAGTTCCAGTGACAAGGAAATAAACACCTCCACTGGAATGTTCTCATCTGGTTTTTGGCAATTATAACTTTTGAGAAATGCTTCTTTACATTGTGCACAAAACTATGTCTTTGTAGCTTTTATTTACTCTATGACTTTCCCACTGTAATAACTTTTAAATTTAAATAAGTTAATGGGTGTAAAGTGGGGCACGGCATCTGTTACTTAGTATCTAATATTCATTACCCACCCTCCTGTACTAGTTAGTGTGGATGCCTTGCTGAGCATATATTCTATCTACCTTCTAGCATCTCTTTAGAATTAGAGAGGCCACAAAGGCCAAAGTGACATTTCTAAGCTTTCTTGCAGCTGGGGTTGCAGATGTAACTTAGGTTGTACCAATCAGATATTCCACTAAGAGTGGACATTTGATTCAGTTAACTGAGCATGTGGAGTCGATCTTGTAGCTGCAGACAGAAAGCAGGAATAGCGTGAACAGTTGTAATGGTGTCTTCCCAGCATGCCAATGTAAAGAAGTTACTTAGCCTCTCCACATCTCAGTTTTCTAATTTGTAAAGTGGGAATAATAACAGGATCTAATTAGGTTGCTATGTAATTGTGATAATCCTTTTACTAAGTTTGGGGTAGTGTCTGACATGTGATAAGGGTTCAACAAATGTTAGTTGGTATTATTATTATTATCATTTTCTTTGAACTCTTCTCAGTAGAGTTGGCTTTAAACACCAGATATTCCAATTGAGAATATATTGTGGTTAGTTTGTCAATATCTTTCTTTAAAGATGAAGAGCTTCCAAAACTAAATTCATACCACAGTGCATCTGATGCATCCAGAAGAGTATCATTATCAACGTTGCCTTTTTATTCCATGTAACAAAATTGATGCATGTGTAATTCACTCTCATGGAGTTTAAACTTAATTCTCCCTAGCCAGTGTGGGTCAGTGGATAGAGCGTCGGCCTGCAGACGGAAAGGTCCCAGGTTTGATTCTGGACAAGGACACATGCTGGGGTTGTGGGCTCAAACCCTAGTGTGGGGTGCACAGGAGGCAGCCAATCATTGATTCTCTCTCATCATTGATGTTTCTATCTCTCTCTCCCTCTCCCTTCCTCTCTAAAATCAATAAAAATACATTTTTTTTAAAAAAAACCTTAATTCGAACCCTAAAATGTTTTCTATGTTTCCTACTCTTAAAACAAGACATCACTGTTTTGTACCCAGTTAAAACTTTGATTTGTGTTTTTATTTGTTTTTTTATTTATGTATAGTTGGTATACAATTTTACATTGGTTATATTAGTTTCAAGTGTACAATATAGTGATTTTTATACCTTAAAATGTGATCACTCCACTAATTCTAGTAATCATTTGTTACCATGTAAACTTGACACAATATTATTGACTATATTCATTTGTACTTTTTAATAATATCTTCTTGATCTAAGCCTATTTCAGTTTGAATTCAGCCTGTTATATAATGTTGTGTATACAGATAGATAGATAATATATATAATATACATATATAGATTGGGCTCATATCAAATCAATTAACTATCCTTTCAGCAAGTTCGATAAAGAAGCAGCCAATTATCTCCTCAAAGTCATTAGTAAATAGGCTTAACAGGTTAGCCAGGGTGGGCAAACTTTTTGACTCGAGGGCCACAATGGGTTCTTAAACTGGGCCGGAGGGCCGGAACAAAAGCATGGATGGAGTGTTTGTGTGAACTAATATAAATTCAAAGTAAACATCATTACATAAAAGGGTACGATCTTTTTTTTTTTAGTTTTGTTCATTTCAAACAGGCCGGATCCGGCCCGCGGGCCGTAGTTTGCCCACGGCTGGGTTAGACCGAGGACAGAGCCCTGTATTCCTGTGCTCGGCATCCCCACCGACATCAACCCTTTCACACAGTCACTCTTTGGGCGTGGCTGTTTATGTGTCTAACTGTATTATCATATCATCCAAATTTTCTTCTAGTAATTTTTTTTCAGATGCTCTCTGCAGCATTTTTCAAATCCAATTTTCTAGGAGAGGCATTGCTTATTTACACAACTGTATCATGTAACAAAATATAAATGATAGCTTAATTTTAAACAACGGTGCTAGCATCTGAAAGCATTTCTTCAAGCACTGAGTGAAATCCTGCACTAGCCCTCTAAAGCAAATCAGCAATTCTCTATTTCTGTACTCAGAGGATCATTTTGCAATCTTAGTTCCACAGAGCTCAATTAATTATTTTATAGCATTTCTCCTCCCCTCATTTGCCATTGATAGTGGGACCACTACTTTTTCAGCCCATAGTCCTTCACCTCTAGAGCATATCAAACCCAATTATTAACCTCTTTTGTCATCCTACCTATTCTTCCAGAGCAGTATCTTCAAGCCATGTGACCTGCATATGGATCACACATGATTTCTGCAATTCCCTGTAAAACACTAATTCATACGCAGGCCTCACCAGTCTTTGTGTTAAATTACCATTCTAATTCCTCTTTTCACAAATATTTTTATATCAACTGATAGGACACTTTTGCATTTCTATAATTAGATTATGATTATTAAAATGCAATTATAAAAATGAAGCAACTTTTATATCTATGTGGTGACATAAAATGATGAAAACAATGATTTGCTTTCATTACTTTTAATTCTTTCATTAGTCTCATTCTTAGGAAAGAAATTTATATAGTATTAAGATATTTAACATATATATGTGTGATATTATTGCCTTCTAAATTAGGTATATTGTAATGATAAAAATGTCAGGTGTTGGATGCATTATAAATTGGATGAGATTTCTTCTCAAAGTATACTATCTGCTTTATAGTCTTCTCAATAAGCTTAATTATTAAAAAGCAAACAGGGGTAACAGCTATATATATAAAAGCCTAAGCGACCTTTACGAGGGAACGACCGGAATGACTGGAATGAGTGGTCACTATAACGTGCACTGACCACCAGGGGGCAGACACTCAACAAAGGAGCTGACCCTGGTCCCCAGGCCCCTTCACCCCCTGGGACCTGCCAGCTAACCTCCCGTGGTCCTCCCCCCAGCCAGCAGGCCCCTATTGCCTAATCGGGGCTGGGCCCCAGGCTGGGACTAAGAACCGGGGGTGGGTGGTGGCAGACATGGCTCCTTTCTCAGGGGGGTGAGGGCCGGCTTCCACCTTGGGGCTGGTGGCCAATCTCCCGGGTCCCTTCCCCCAGCTGGCAGGCCCCAATAGGCCCACTGCCTGCCTGTCATGGTGGCAGAAGGTCCCTCCCCCTGGACAGCAGGCCCTGATTTCCAGATCAGGGCTGGGCCTTGGGCTGGGATGGGGAACTGGGCGTGGGTGGTGGCAACCAACCTCCCGTGTGCCCGGGCAGGGGACTGTGACCTCTCACTGGTTACCTGGGGGCGGGGGTGACGGGGATGGAAGTGTGGTGAGAAGGCAGGTGTCCGCCGAGCTTGCTCTCACTCCCCCTGTTGCCCTGCCCCAGTGGCCTCAGCCCGATCAGTCTCGGCCTCCACCCTGACCCTGAGCTCCGGCCAAGGCCCCGGCCTAGGTGCCAAGCGTGCTTGTGGCCGTGGCCTCGGAGTAGGCACCATGCCAGGTCCTTCGCTCTCCACCCGCAGACCCTTTCCAGCCACCCGGCCCGTGCTCACCACTCCTTGGAGTAGAGCTGCAGCTGCTGCTCCTGCTGCTCCTTCTGGGTAAACGCCATGGAGGGCGGTGGACATGGGGACACGTGCCGCCGCCCGCCACACAGGAGCTGGTCTGCGAGGCCGGCCTGGAGAGAGCGAGCTGCCCGCCCAGCTTCCGTGTGGAGCCACTGAGCGGCCCAGAGGCCCACGCTGCACCCCAGCCCACGGTGTCCGGCCACATTCACCACATCTCCACATGGGGCCTTGGGCACCATGACTCAGGTAGAGGGAGGAGCACAGGGGCCGGGTGGCCAAGGTACTGCCCAGGGCCCAGAGGTCAGCTGGGACCTGCCCTTCCATGCCAGACACTCATGCTTTGATCGCTGGCCAGGCCTAGGGACCGCACCCATGCACGGGTTTCGTGCACCGGGCCTCTATTTGTTATATAACGGTAATAAAGCATACTTTGCTTCGGCAACTTTCAATACATTTTGTGTAAGATGTAGGGTTTTTTTTTTCAAGCAGTATAATTTTCAGATTTTCAGACAGTAAACGTTTAACAATTAAGAATGACATCCATACATAACCCCTTTTATTTGGTTAATGATTTTACACCTGTTAATTTACAAATATGAAGGACTTCCCCTATATTTTCTATATTATAGTACTTTTAAGGGAACTATGCAGCAGTTAAAGGACATACATTTTCTCCTCTTCTAACACAGATTTTAAATAATGATCATAAAACCCAAGGCTGCATTTATCAGATATAATCAATGCTATTGAATGTGATAATGGTAATTCGAGTAACCAGCTATTAAAAATTCAAACCGCTACAATTTTGTAAAAGAAGCAACATACCTACTTCTTCCAGTAAACCTATTGTATTCTGAGGGCCACTCAAGCAACAATTGCATATGCCTTATACAATTTGCTTGAGCAAACCACAAAAATTAATTTTTAAAAGACAATAGTATGTATATGTGCTTAGCATTTCTCCAACTGTACATAAAACTTTCAAAGAACAGACTTGCTTTTTTTCTGTACAGATACCTTTTCACTTTCTTTCTCTGAATAGACTCATAATGTTCAGGGGAAATACCAAGAATAATAAATCCAAATCTCTGTATAAAATACACCTCCATGACACACTCAAGCTGGAAATCACAGCAACCAATAAAAATGCAGGCAGCTTACTGATAATGAGGTCAGAAATACAAATAAATTTACTTTTAATGAAGACTGGAGGCACAGTAATCAAAGTGTTAAAATTCATTTCATGCATCTCTCATTTGCTTCTTAGCTGATATTTACCACGCAATTCTGTGAGAAAGTAGAGGCCTAAGATGCTCCAGATAAATGGCTCAATTAATTGTACAGAGGTAGACCTCTTTGAGCTGAGCCAGAGCTGTGAGCTCTTTATTAAAAGCACTATTCTGTAGCCCATAACCTTGTTCCTTGACTCCTCTCTGGTTTCCAATTTAAACAAGTCCCCATGCGGCCTGCTCTAAAGGGCTTTGTCTCCCTGTCATTGTTAAGAGAGCTGAGGCATCCTGGAAGTGTGAAATCAGACCTCATGAGTTGAACGGTTCCCCAGGGAACGCTGGACTGCGCAGAAGGTCAAAGTCATGGGCCGGACCATCTAAAAGTGTCTGATCGCCCGTCTGTGACACAGCAAGTTGGGGAGGGGGGAGGGCTAGACTGAGAGGACTGAAATTGAACACATCTTAATTAAAGCCCACAGACAGCAAAACAAAATGTTTTCTAGGCAGCCTGTCAACTGGGGCTTAAATTTAGCTCTGCTAATGAATCTGAGCTGCTAACTGTTATTTCTTAAGATAATAAGACTCTCATGGAAGCTGGGGGGAAGGGGGGTGGAAACTGTAGCATGTCTTTTTCTGCTGTTTTGCTACTTAAATATTTTCCAACAATGAAGATGGTTTTCCTAAAGAAAAAAAAAAACATGAGAGAAGTCTGTGCAAATAAAGGGGTAGTAAACATCTCGCTTAATAACTACTAGGTTTCCAGACTATGGGACTGGTGAGCTGAACAGTCTATATTCAGAGCCTTGCTTTAGAAAAAGATATGCTCATTTAAACGGGACCATTTCAGTGACAGATTATGTTAACTTTAAATCCTCTCTCTCTCTCTCTCTCTCTCTCCTCTCTCTCTCTCTCTCTCTCTCTCTCTCTCTCTCTCTCTCCTCTCTCATTTCCTGAATGAGGTGGTTCGTTCATTTGATATATCAATTCACCTGGGTGCAGAAGCTTTAGAGTAGTGCACCTTTTAACAGAGTGAAAAGGTAGGGCATCTTTTGAAAGGGTTTCACAGTGCTCCCATATCACTGTTTCTGAAACTGAGTGGCTGGTATCCCTGGGGACACTGTGACCTCTTCCTTGGGAGCTCAGGGGAGGGGCTGAGGAAAGAATTCTTTTTTCTTAGAACTTAAAAGAACGAACTAATCGGCCAGGTCTAAATATTCTGCAAAGAAAGCCTCACTCAATATAGAAGTCTTTATATGAGAAAAGGCAAATTCCACCATGAACTGTTTTCCACCAACAATAAATAAATGAATAAATAGCCCCCCCCCCCCTGCATTGGTCTCTCTCCTCTCACAATCTATTTAGTTTTACGGACACTTGATTTATTGGGAGAGAGAATCTTCCCCAGTGAACACAGGGCCAGGCAGTCTCTAGGTTTTGCTTTGATGGCACAGAGAGACACTGACCTTTTCACTGGTTGCCTGAGAGGTAAGTAAGTTGTACTGCACAGTATTTTTCAGTTAATCAAACTTTTTCCCTCCCAAAGAGTTTAGCTGACCAACTTTGAAAACCAGAGTGCCACTTTCTCAGGCTGTGAAAGGCAGCCCACAATTTGACTGAAATTTCAATCCACTCTTGTGCCTTGCTCAATGCATGTGTATGTGTGGGAGTTGTAAATTGAGGCCTTAACCACCAGAGTTAATCTCTTTTTAAAATCTGTATTAACCTTAATGATTTGAAGTGCACTGTCCAACACTAGGCTATTGAGACTGAAGAAAAAACTACCCTCAACGATCAACAGTTTATTGGGGGCTTAACTGAAGTGACCTACTGTAGTGGTGCTCAGCTGAACAAGGCTACAGGCTTTCTGTGGGAAGGGAAAGAATTGAGGGCTTCATTAAAAAGTAATTTGTGCTTTATGCGCACTCATTCAAAGAGTCTCAATTGCTCTTTATTCACACAGAGTTAATACAGTATCACAATGTTTCTCAATGAATGTGTTGTAACAAAAGAAAAATTTTACATTTTGAAAGGGAAAAATTCTTTGGAAGTGCGGTAAGATTGATGGCTACTTAAAAGATTATAGCCTCTCTTTTTCCTGTGTTCATGTTAAATGATGAAATACTGTAATTTAAAATTACTGTTTAAATTATGGAAGTTTAACTTTATTTTTGGATCATTAAAAATATTTTTTTAAATACAGCAAAGTTGGCCAAATATAAGTGTGTCTTGTTTGACTTGTCTATTAAAAAAAAACTTCTGAAGCCAACCAAGCATCTAATAGTAATAGCTTCATTTATATCAGAAAATACTCTTCACTTAGCACAGAGAGTTATCAGTGATTTTAAATCTCCCCTCTCTATCCACAATACTCCTAAATGGATGCTAATTTGCGGATTTGAAGACAGCATCATTGACTCAATTCCCTTTTTTTAAAAAAAATGTTGCTGAATATCTTGTAGAGCCTGACTATGATTATCTATGAAGATATACAACACATTTTTTAAGTACTTCTTTGAACAAGTAAGAGATGAAGTATCTAAGAAGCTTATTTGTGCCCCAACCTTAATGATAAAGACCAGGAAGGATCAGTATATAAATCTTTATCCTTTTCAGAAGTAAGGATTATTTTAAAAATTGGTATTGTATTCAGCTATTTCTGATGTAAATATATACTCCTCAGTTTCTGCCACCATCACAAATGTCATAAAGACCACAAAAGGTCCAAGAGTGAGCAAGGTCAAAGACTGAATTATCCTCTTGCCCCTGAATAGTTCAACATCTCTCTTGTTCAATTCAGAGCACATTAAATTATAAGGTCAGTGTGGAATGAGAAATCATGAGATTTATATCCCTAAAACTGGCAGGGAAAAAATGAAGAATCTGTTATTTAGTACTCCCCAAATTAACGTTTATTTTATCAGATAAAAATTATGTCTCACTGAATCCCTAGGAAGAAGGCTATTGTTATTCACATTCATTTACATATTAGGACATTATAATCATTGGAAAGAAATGTATCTATTTTTCTCAGCATTGAAAGACTGTACTTTAACCTTCATAGTAGCATATGGGCCAACTGGGTTAACATAGTGTGCATATTCATGAGTTTTGAAAGTAATGATAGCTTCTCTCCAGGAAAAACAAACTACATAATTGCATGCAACCTGTGCAATGGGTAGGTATCTGAGCGTGTAAAGTAAATGGGACTTGAATTTTTCTATAATAAATTATTGCGCCAGCTATAAGTGTTCAGTAATAGTTCAGATCACTTAGGTGCCCTCTGAGATACTGATTATCTAGGCTTTTCTCTCTATCTTCAGGCGTTTTCAGCCAAACACTGGGTGCTCCCCTCCCCTACTGAAAATCCTGAAGGAAAGTGAAGGTTTCTCCCAAGAGAGAATGTCACTGCCCTGAATTCCTGAATCTACCTGGGAATCGCAGGCTAGGCGAAACCTCCCTGGGGTAAAAGCAATACTGTGTTCCTGTTCCAGTCATCAAGTTAATGTCCAAAGTGAACAGAAAACGAGTGGTGAGCCAATCATCTATCTATCGTTGACTATTAGTTCCAATAATATATGCAGCATAGTAATAATAAAAAAGAAATCATCATGTCCAGATTAATTTGATTACAACTACATCAGAGATAAAAAAAGAAAATGAATAAACGTAGTAGTCACTAATTATTTAGTACCAGGAGCCAAGTCAGCATAAATCCAGAAAGATGACAAACTACCTTCTCTCCTGCTATTTTCAGGTAGGCCTATTTTGAAAGAATATTTGATAACTGTTATTATCTTCTGGCCTACAAATAAATTGGCAATTACCTCTTTAAAGAAACTGTAAACTCTCAACATTTTAATTTTTATCACACATTAAATAGTCTCTTGATAATATGCAAATATGAAATTATTTAAATATTGCTGTTTTTGAGCAGAAGTCTGCTATTTTAGTTTTAAGGCATGTGATCTTTTAATTAGGTTTTGATTTGATGAATTAAAGAAGGGTTCCACTCATCATGTAATGGATTTACAAGCCTTTAGATAGTAGAAGGGTCATTTCTCCCCTTCAAATGCATCAGCTACCATTTTAGGGTCAACTGGCTGAACATATAATGGTAAGCATATTTCCACAAATAAGTGTATCTTTCTTTCAAAAACAGTTTAATTTGCATAAAAATTGGTTAGATCAGTCCTATTTATTCTCTGTTTTGAGATGGACTATTTAAGAAATGGTATACTAGTAAACATCCCCAAATCTTGTGAAATTAAACAATTAATGAATGATCACATACTTGCAAATTCAAAATAATGATTTAATTCTGGAATATGATAAAATAATTACCATTAGCCAATTAATATGTTATAGAAACAGCAATACCCAAATCAGAAAGCTTTAAGAGAGAAGACTAATTTTGGCATTTTCACAGGCATATTTCTTGTTTTAAAATATGTAGAACAATGTGGATGCTTAGCTTAGATCCAAAATTATCTCTGGAATGTGCTAAGGAATTTGGGCAACCAAGAAATTTGATCAGCAACCCAAATACCAAGAGTTCATTCCAAGTAATTGAGTATTATGCATCTAAACTTTTCAATGAATTATGTAATGAATATTATGCATGTTTGTGTTGATGCTATGATATCATCTTAGGTGATACCCCCTGAGAGAAGATACAGCATTACTCCCAAATGACAAAAGCTGGAAGAAAAATCCTCCCTATGCTGACTGAACTTTGGAGAAGACAGTAATTCAAAAGTTATTTTATTTTTTATTATTTATATTTTAATATATTACCCTTATTTTAAAATGTACTGGCAATATAAAAATTGGTGGCTGGCAAATCTTTGTAAGATCAACACTGAAACTTTATATTATCTACTTTGATAACCCAACCAGGTAAACCGAAGAGTTCAGTCATTAAATGCCACAGACCTTGCATGCTGCTTGACTTCTATTTATATCTACATCTAAGTCTGTATCACCTATATTTATGTGTACACACAACAGGGCAATTGCATCATTTCTTACCTGTCACATCAGCAGCCATTAATCCTTCTGCTCTGATTACTTTCACCTGGAGAAATCCCACATCTTTCAGGTTGTGAAATATCCGCAAAGGGCTCTGAAAGACCCCAACATCAGTATTAGAAAAGAAACAGTCTCAAAGAGTGTTCTGAGAAAACAGTAAGTTTTATGGTTGATTTCAGGATGCTGCTTAGGTGATTCAAAGGATATTGGTGTTTCTTTAATACAGACTACCCTTCCACCATTATGAATGTGTGCATACACACGCACGCACACACATACACACACATTTAAACCCCACAACATTTCTTCCCCATAAATAATTATCAGTAGTTGGTGAACAATAAATTATAAGATAGGATATAACTGCTTTTTTTCCTTTGATCTCCTTTACCAAAGCTTCTCATGAGTATGATGGTTTGGAGACTCATGCTTCTTAATACTGAATCTTAATTGTTGGTTATATACTACTTCAGACTTTGGGAGTAAAAAAGTCAACATTAAATTAATTATATTTTCTACTATTTTCTTCTTAATGAGTATTGGAAATTGCATGTGCTAAATGGAGGTTAAATTATTGAAAGACTTTTCTATATTTAATTTAAAAGACTTGGTGAGGTATTCTATAAACCTTTTAGGTAGAAGACATAAAATCCTCAAAAATAAATCAAACTGGACCTGACCATGTGGCTCTGTGGGTTGAGTATCCTGTGCACCGAAGGATTGCCGGTGATCCCATTCCCTGTCAGGGCACCTATCTGGGGTTTGCTATGGGTACCTGAGGCAAGTGTTGATGTTTCTCTCTTTCC
>NW_006299705.1:16178331-16185818 GCF_000327345.1 Myotis davidii
TAAAATCAATTTAAAACACACATTTATAAAAATAAATAAATAAAATTGACCACTACAAATGAGCTAAAAAGCAATGAGTAATTTTTCTTAAATTTGCAGTTTTATTTACGAATGTAGTATGTACGGAAGTAGAAGTAGAGAAATTGTGATAGAATCATACCCAGATTATAAAACCTATTTAATTTCATAAATTAATAATGGCAGTGTTTTAATAAGTATAGTACTAGAAGGAATTAAAAGAGGGATACTAATACAATAATTCAAAGCTCTAATTAATGGGCACAAATACTTAAAGAGTAAAATAAACCTATAGAACTTTATATGCATTTGTTTATTTACAAATTATAGCATTTTTCTTATGCCAAGATCAGCATTTCTACTCAGTAAATCAAAGGTATTTATCATAATCTTTAAAATGCTTTATGACCAGGGAACATAGCATACTTTTGTATTAAACTTAGCTATTCAAATGTTACCAAAGAACATTTGCATCCTGTATTAAGCATGTGAGAATACTGAGAAGGGAAGCTTAAGGCGATATTAACTTTATCAGTCCCATATGACCAGTCACTGTTTACACTGGAGCTCTGACTTCCTCACATCAAGAGCAGGAAATGCAGATATATGTGCAATCTCATAACCTAACTTTTTAAAAAAAAGGTGTTTAGCCCAAGGATTAGCTCTTAATCTTTTATTGTTTTTAAAGGGCTGTTTATCTCCCAAAACAGTTTAAGCTACCGGATAATAGGTATTCAATAAAAAGGTATTTCTCTCCCCATTTAAATTACTGTAAACAAGGCTCTAAAGTGGGAACTGTAGACAGCCGTATTAGAATCCAGAGGTTTGTAGGCATGTCGTCTCCCTAATGCTGTCACGACCAGGTTTGGGAAGCTTATTATCTCAGAGCTCACTGAGTGCTGTAAGCCAGGTCAGCCTCCTGTCCTAACGGCGGGCAAGAGTTTTCCGAAAAGGCTCCAGTTCTTTAATTTTCAGAAGCCATTTGAACCAAGCTCCACTGTGACTAAAACAATCAGTCCTCGTGTCTGAGAATCGCTTCGTACCGCTAACCACACTGCACAGACACAGCTTCGGGGGCTCCGGCCCCGGAGTTCTGCTCCCCTTTTGGAGAGGTAATTATTGTTTGTGGGTTTCATTCCCTGGAATCAGCTGACGCTTAGTCATCTATTGTGAACTTCAGCTGTTTAGGCTGGTGACATACTGAGTATGATAGGAATTCCAAAAAAGCCCAAGACCGAAATATACCAGTTAAAAAAAATTACAACTGTAAGTAATGCTTCGTCAAGAGGTAGTCCTGCCTTGTTATTTATGGTTATTTCAGAAGGCTTCAACACCTAGATGGCTCCTGAAGCCAGAAATTTCCATAGCAGAGGAATGCATGATTTGCTGTGAATCCTTTCAGCCCTCAATAGATGGGAAAAGATTGAAATGCTCTGGAGAGGAGTCCTCTTTATTTTTTTAATGAAAGGCTGTATAATATATTTTCTCTATGGCCGCAGCAGCTGTCAGGGAGAGCATCTCAGTTCAGCTCTATTACGGGAGAGGCAAGGCCCCATCCTATGGCATCGGGATGCTCTGAGGGGCCAGGGCTGATTGACAGCTTGTCACCGTGACGTCTTATTCCATCTCTGTTATGGAGAAAATTAATGTCACACCACCAGCCTTATGACTCGCTGTCATCTTAGAACCGCTCACCTTTTATCAATGCTCTAAATAACATTTCAAGCCCATCGTCTCACGGTGGACAATCTGGTCAAGGGACATTAAATCAGATGACTGTGAAATGTCATAATAAAAATGGAATGCTAACAACTTCTTCTCTAAACTAGCTCCTCTGGTTTTTAAACTGTGACAAGGGGGAGCCAGGGTTCAGCATACCCGTTCTGAAAAGGTCAGGCAATCGCTCTTGGTCTACCACCCATTACTACTCGCCCCCTATTGACCTTCCCTGCTTTCCTCCCCCCAAAAGAAGGGGGGGAAAAGAAAAAAAATGGAATTAGCCATCTTTTCAGAATGTGGTGATCAAATAATGGCTCACACAGTAATGTCTGTTTAATTTGTGGGGCTTCAGTGCTCCGCAATGAACCGCTGACTGACAGCAATGGAAAGCCTTTGCAGGCCCTTTCATAGGAGAGTGGGCCAGTTCATTTACTTCCTTACCACAACCAAATTCTTAAGTCTAACCTACATTTTCAAAAATGCATATGTTCTCACAGGAAAACATATCAATAATTTCCCAAATAACCTCCTTTATATGTTGCTCTAAATCAAGTGATAGTTCAGATATGATACAGCATTCATTCATCCATCTCATAATCTATATAATACATTGAAACCTTAAAATATAGGGCTTTGCCCTTGTATTGCTATGCCTAATTATAACACATGAGCTATTGCATACAGTGGCTTTTTGGCAAGTATGTCTATAGAGACGGATACAGGCCTAAGCTTGAAATTTAGGGCTAAAAAAATAGTATGTATTAATGTGGTTCACTTTTTAATATAATGAGAAGAATATAATCTGAGAATTAGCTGGAACATCCACATGATATTTTACATTTTATTGAAATAATAACATTTGAAAAAAGGTGTGGAAACAAATATTCACATTCTGAATGGAAATCACCAATTTAAGGAACCCCACCCAGCAAAATGAAAAAAAAAATCAATAATAGTTGGATTATTTCTAATTACCTAGCCTGCAGTATTATTCCAAAATTTGGCATAGTATCAAATATTAATTTGAGAAATATAGTATTATAATACCTAGAATAATTTTATATTAACACATATATTAATTAATTCCTTTACATTTTTTTAAATCCATGATGAGGGTCTCTTCTGCTAACAGCAGACTATATTTTGGTAGGTACCAAAATGTGAAACAATTTTCATAATTGCAATTATGTATTAGAAGATGCTTCACAATACCTTAGGCTCTTAGGTAGTTGAAAAATATATACTATTTAGCCTTGCTAAGTCACCTTCATTAAACTGTTTATGAGGACACCATTGGAGGATGAGTTGTACAAGCATTAGCAGACAGCTGATTCAGTGGAGATAGCCAGAATAAATTTGCTGAAGTGCACAGCCTGCTAATCTGTTTGAAGAATATTGTAGAGCATTAGTACCAGCACTTCATGTTATCTGCACAGCCTGATAAGGTACATCTTTATTAAATTCAGTTATTGAAAGGATGTCAGTCAGCAAATAGGAATATTTTAAAAATCTAAAAAAAATATTAAGCGGTCCTTTGTTAGTCAGAGCTTGGTTTCATAGCTGAGTGTCTAGAGGAGCCTTCTAAACACCTGGCAGCATCGTACAATACAAGCTTTGTCATTTTAAGTGGAAAAGCTTTTCCCCCAGTTTCATGGGTACTGAGGTATTCACTTTCCGAGCCTCCATTGAGAGAATGGTGGAGTAAGAGCTCCCCTCTCTGTTGATTCAAGAAAACTACATGGTGGGAAATGGAAAGTGTGAGGATGCTGGGAAAGAGGCAGCTTTGGTTGTGCATATTTTGGTTTGGTGAAAATTGAAGAGGGTACTTATTTTAGTGACTCACTATTCCAGCCCATCTCTCTACACTTGATTAAAAGGTAAGGAGGCTTCCTTTTGATTATCCTTCATATTCAATTAAAAAAGTAAAGGAACAAGTGAGGCTTTTCCAAACAGTTGAAAATAAGAATGATTTCTTGAAATACCCTCTAGTTACCAAGCTACTCATTAATGTAAGTGCCACTGACTCTATTTCAAACTTGGAAAGACAAAGAAATATGGATTGCAATAACAAAAAGTCAATGAATTAATTTTAAAGTAATATTGTGTAAATCTAACTTTCCTTTATAGGATGTTCCCTGCACGGTAATTGCACTGCCTGACAGAATCACTGAGGAGCATCTCAGAATCCAGACCTTGCTCTGGAAGAGGCTCTAGAAAAGACCTGGTGTCTAGGCATCTGTGGGGAATGCAAAAGTGTCTGCAAAGATAAGCGTGGCATTTGCATTTGCCCAGTTTTCTGCGCCTGCTGATTGATCTGTCAGACAGCCTTTCAGATGTACTTCCGTCACTCCAGGTAAATTATTTATAACCTCACTGGTCACACATGCCTCGAGGGGGGAGGGTTACATACGTACATATCTTTTTAATATTTCCTCCCGTTCTTTCTGGTCCTCCAGCGAGTTGACAGAGAGGTCAGAGATACTGACTGTGGCCGAGGCCGTCAGGGTGACCAGCAGCACCAGGTGTCCCTCACCCTCTTCCAGCTGCAATTCCAACTTGTGCGTCTGTTCCCTACTGAGGACCGACAGGTCGACCTGGCACCTGGAGACAGATGTTTTGAATTAGCAAGTGGCTTTTTCCCCCCCAACATCAAACAGTGGAAGTTCAGGCTGCTCACAGCAATGTGAAAAGTAAATCAATAGAAATAGTATTCGGACCATTGGAAGAATACATCCCTCTTTGCAAAATTCAGCCCCTGACTATCTTAGTGTCTAATTGCTGATTTCCTGTAAGATACAAAAGCGTGCTTATCTGATTCACTTACTGCCCATTGTCACCATATTCATAAATCGGCAGGGACTTCCAATGCCTGGAGGGCCTAGGTCAGTGGGGCCTTGCTTACAGAAAGGCTACCCTGAGTCTGAATTTTTGTATCACCTTTAAACCAATGGGTGTTTTTCCCCCTCATTTATAAATATAATGTAGAAAGCAATGATTAGAATATGCACTCTGGTGATGCCATACGTTTTACATTTTTAAAACCATGCCAATTTATTCATAGAGCACTTATAAATCTAAATAAAAAGCAAACCAATCCTCCGAAAACATCAAGTGTTATGTAGCAGATCCATCCTGGGAGGTTTCCTAACGTGGCAGCCCATGGACCACAAGCCAGTCTCGGGGCTGAACACCTTGCAAGCTCTTTTCATAAAAAGGACAATTGATTTGGAAGAGAAAGAGACTGTGGGAACCACAAGGCCGGTAAGCAGGGAGATAGGGGCAGATATGAATAAAAGGCATTTAAAACAGGAAATAGCCAATTACAAGAATCAATGTGGTAACCGAAACAGGACGCTCAGCTATCAGGGACAAATTAAATTTTTGCTCATTTTCTTCATTTTATTATTGTTTATTGTTTTGCTTTTAAATTAAACTGTTATGAATAGGGCCTCAAAGCTTACAGTTGTGCTCAAACATCTTTTTAAGCATGACTGATTTTAGGAATTGAATCCAAAGTTTGACATTTACCTTTTCTTTTTGCCTAAAAAAAGTGACAGCAGAGATAATCGGGGCTAGAAACAATTGGGAGGAAGAGGAATATGGATGCAAGAAATAGGGGAAAAAAATGAAAGAAAGGAAACACCCTGGTCAGTGACAGAAAAATGTGTGTGTGCTAAATGGTAACTATGGAGAAAGAAAGAAATGAGAGTCTGTGGCAAGTCTGAAAAATAGCTTCTTAAAGTTAGAATATATGTCAAATAACCTCATTGTTTCTGTAAATACAACATCCATTTCAATATACTCTCATGCTGTCTTTTAAACTCTAAAGGATGAAAGGACATATCAAATGCCATATAATATTCTAATTCAAATTTTTTTTTATTATTGACTTTAGAGAGAAGGAGGAAAAGAGAAAGACACACACACGCATGCACACACACACACACACAGAAACATCAATTTGTAGTTCCACTTATTTATGCATTCATTGGTTGATTGTTGTATGTACCTGACCAGGGATCAAACTCACAACCCTGGTGTATCAGGATGATGCTCTAACCAACTAAGCTACCCAGCCAGGGCTCTAATACTCTCATTTTAATTGCAATTAAGTTCTGGTCAATGACACCTGGAACAAATTAGCGTAAAAGAAATGCAATGGAAAAAAACAGCCAATCAAATGTATTCTCTAATAAAAGAAAAACATCAATATCATTTTCTGTAGATCTTTTCAGTATCTGGTACAGTGCCTCGCCTGTAGTTTGTTGAATGTGAATAAATCTTTGGACCGGATTAGGTGTATGATATTAACCCCTTGAGTGCCAACCAATATTCTAGGAACTATGCTACAAAATAGCCAAGGCATTTTTGCTGGTTTTACAGTAGTTTAGGAAAAAAATTATGAATCACAAGTAAATGAAGTTACATATTCAAAAACTTAAGGAAACCTTTACTACATTTGTTTTCATCTTTGACATATATTGTTTGCTGATTGTATTATAAAATACCAGTAGAAAAAAAATTTTGAATAGCGCTCCTGGCACTTTTGGCGAAAGACAGGAGGAGTGCGACTGCGCTCCCTGGCACTCTAGGGGTTAAAGAATTGAACAGAGATTATAATTCAGATAGTACTTCTGGTTGGATAAAGTTGGTATCAAGAAGGGTCTCTCACTCACTTTGATCACGCATTTCCCTGTCCTATCGTTGCCTTATTCTTTGGTGAGACACTGTATCAGTCATAAAACACAAAACAAATTAAAGCTTTCTGGGGGTTTTCCTTCTATGCCTATTCCCATTTCACATTGGTCATATAGATGCTGGGCTACTCCTTGTTTATAGTAGAGTTTTTGCATTTAATACTTTAGAGTTGGGGAAGGTGCTCTAAAGGTAATCTGGCCCAGCCATTGCAAATTGGCAACTTTCAGACCAAATCTGGTCCAGGGATTTGTTGATTTTTCCTTGTAGTATTAAAGTTTTGAAGTTAAATAATTTTAAAGATAGAGTAAATGTCCTCTGACTTAGTTACTGTTCCCAATACTGTCATTATTTATAACTGGCCTACTTCACTTAATTCTGTTCTTGGTTCAAATAGACATAAGGATTTGTGGTCCTTGAAATCTCCTGAATTTACCAATGAAAAACTGAAGGCCAGAGAAGTCATTGTCAGTTATTAGCAGAGCCAAGACCTGAACTTGGGACTCTGGAATCCAAGATCTAGGCTTTTTTTTCTTTTTCTTTTTTCTTGACCAGTCTGTCATTAGGTAATCATGCACCCCAGGAGGAAGTGTGTGCTGTTTGCAGTGGTTCTTAAACTGGATTCATTTTAGACAGAACAATTATCTCAGTTTTAAACTATGGAATTATGTAATTTTTATGCTTTAAATATATATACACTAGGGAAGAAAGCTGTAAGTTATTGCTCTTATCCTATCTAATAAAGAGGGAATATGCTAATTGACCATCACACCCTCACAAAGATGGTGACACCCACGGCCACAAGATGGCAGCACCCAGGCACCTCAGCCCTGCCGGCAGTGAATTTTCATGCGACCATTACCTTTCTAAAAAATCCTTACCCAAGGATATGATTATTTCTTTTAGATAATCTGTTCTCAGGGAGCAGTCCTAAGCCAACAGGTGGGCATCCCCCAAGGGTCCCAGACTGTGAGAGGGCACTGGCTGGGCTGAGGGACCCCCCATGTGCATGAATTTTCATGTACCGGGCCTCTAGTCTTATTTTTCACTGCTGC
>NW_006299705.1:16185832-16213213 GCF_000327345.1 Myotis davidii
GTCACCCAGGGCCAGCGCAAGGAGCAGGCAAGCCTCGGATGGCGGCTGCCCATCTGCTCAGGGCCAGCCAAGGCTCAGATAAGCAGGGCTGGCCAAGGCTTGCACTGATGACAGCAGCAGCAGCAGAGGTGTGATAGGGGTGTCACCTCCTGCACCTGAGGGCTTCAGGACTGTGAGAGGGGGCAGCCAGGCTGAGGGTCATGCACCAGGCCTCTAGTAAGGTAATAAAATAAGAAAAATTTACAAATTGAATTTTTCATGCACCAGGCCACTAGTAAGATAATAAAATAAGAAAAATTTACAAATTGAATTTTTAAAACTCTGAAACCAATAATATTTAAATTAGCATTATAATTTATAGGGAGGATTATGCTTTTCTGCTACAACTAAATTTTCCCATGTTGAGTGTACTCATAGAAATAGTCTCAGGTCCTGTTCTATATTTAATGTTTCAGAATTTTGACTTTAATCAGTCTGATGCAGAAAATGTCTATTTATACAAATATATTGGACAAGAGAGTATTAATGGCTTCAAGGTTCTTTTGCTAGTTGAGGTTATGCATATCTCCTATTCATCTAAAAACTGTGCTCAGGAGTAATCCTCTGGTGCAATTTTAAGTGAAATCCTCTACACTGCCTGTCCACATGTGGCCAAGTAGGGGCCCCTGCTGAGCAATCAGCTGTGTCTCTGAAACCCGGGAAACAGTGGCCAGCCCAGTAACATATCACCTGACATTGCTTCCTGGTCTTCCCTGCCTCATGTCTTCTCTCTCACTCTGCGGCTGGGACTGTACCTCCCAATAAAGTATCAGCACTTAATCATTGCCTCAAGCTCTGTTTCTAGGGGGCATAGGCTAGGCAAAAATCATTGGTACCATTCAGGCCCCTTAGTTACAGATGTCTAACATGCAAACCTGCCCCTGTCCTTCCCGTGGCTCCCCACCTCTAATGAAATGTCCTGAGCAAGGTAACGGTGCCCTCCACAGCCTGCCCGCAGCTTGAGGTCACTTGCTGACTCGCTCCTTAAACCTTCTAGACAGCATGTAATTCTTTTACCACCCATGCTAGGGCTCAACTGTTTCTTTGTGTTTGAACAAGACAACTGCTCTATCTATCTTTGCTTCACTAATTTTTACTAATTCTCATTTAAATAACCTGTAGTTGTCTTTCCCTGTCAATATCCTGACACACGTTGAGGGTAGGCACCTAGCACAGCACCTGGAACATAGTTGGTGCTCTGTACATATTAAAGTACTTACACACAAGGAGGTGACATTTGTAGAGGCTAAAATTTACCCAGGGCAGAGTGGCAGAGTGGAACTGGCATTTAATGCGCTCACTTTACCACTCTGATATTGTCTTCCTAGAGAAATTTCTTTCCAACACTTATTGCACTCATTCATTCATTTATTCACTATTTATTAAGCATTTGGGCTGTCAGGTCTTTGTTAGGTTTTGGAAATCAGTTTTTTGGAAGCCTTCTAGTTTCTCACATCTCAATTTTCAGAACTACCACAGAGTTTGTAGTTTTATCACATATGCCTTATTAGTTTGATAATGAAAAATGACAAAACTTTCTATCTGTACTGAACCCAACTTACCAATCAATCAATCAATAGAAGAATTGAAACAAAGTCAAAAGTGAAGATCCCAGAGCTACTATAATCATAAATAGGGAAATTGAGACTCAGAGAGATTAAGTGATAGCAAGAAATCAAACTACATTTCCTGTCTCCCATAGGAAAGCTTAAGTTCTTTGCACTTAAAAAAAACACACACACAACTCTATGCATTTATCTAGCCACATGGAAGGAATATTTATTTGGTGACATATTCCCCTACGACTTCAAAGAGAGAAATTTCAGTGTTTCTATCACCTTTTTCCTCCCCTGCCATTTTATCTGCCATACCTGAGCTAGTGGCCAATGATATTCCTATTGGATAAAATAGTCTTGTGCAAACCTGGCTGCTAATTACATGTGTGAGACCACTGGGGTGCCGGGGATACTGCTGTAATTAGCTAGCTATTAATAATAGGAAAGGAGCAAAGGGGGAAGCCAGACATTATAGGCATATCCTTTGGGCTGATTCCCCAGGAAGCTGCAACTTTGCACTCCCCAGGGAACCACTGGCCTATTCCCAGAAAAACACTGTGAGAAGGGATCCAACAAAAGGAAGACACATGCCCAGTAAAGTTGGAGTGACACAGGGAAGCTACTTGTCTGTCAGTCACACGTGGGAACAAAGATCATTGGCCAGAATGGGCATGGCCACTACAAGCACATGAGAAGTTGGGAATACATAATCTCCTGAACAAAGAAATTCTCTTTCTTGTTGCTCTCTTGTTGCTCTTGTGGCTCATGACTCTTGTGCTCTTGGCGTGCTCTTGGCTTCCTTGCATTCGCCCATGTTTCCTCAATAGCCATGCGAACTTGCAGACCCCACATACAATGGACTGATGGACTGCAGCAGGCAAACACAAATCAAGCTAGCCTGATGCTGTATTGGACTGTGCAAACAAGGACGGGAAATTCTGTTTTTAGCCTTGCTAAAGGCAACATGGGACTTCTTCCTGGTGGGGCTGATGGAAATTAAACCTTGGGAACTCAGGGGTTTGATCCACAGAACTAAAGCTTTCTATTATATCCCATCCTTTGGTGTGAATCTCAGAAAAATTCTTTTTCTTAGGATATCGCAAGAAATTCATCCCCACTAGCAACCGCTCCCCTCCATTAATAGAGGACATAAATGTTAGACCTACTTGCATTTTTAAGTAATTTAAAAATAGGAGCGGAATCAAATTTCATAAATATTTTACGCATGCATTAACACAGGTGGCGCACATATCTGATATGTTGTGTATGGCCTGCAAGTATTTTGAGGGGAAATTGGGAGCTGCATAACCTGGAGAGGTTGACAGTGGCCCTTCACTTGCTGACTTGCTTTCACTAAATTGGAGTTCACATATGCCCTGGCAAGTGGATTTACAGATTATGTAATCTACATGTAACTGAACTAATCTCCACAAGAGGGACACCACTTGCTTTAAAAGAGCCCAGTGAGTAAACCGTGGATAGAAGAGAGTGCTAACTGAACAAGCACAAGTGAACAGAATGATAAACAAGAGTATGCAGAGCTGACGCTTCCAGCAGAGCTCTCTGTCAGCCACCTTCCGACTTACACACCGAAGGTGCTACCATCAGGTCTAACAGGAATTCAGCCAAGACAAGTCAAAGCTATCCAGAAGAATATTAGCAATAGAAATGTTCATCTACGCTCATTGACAATGAACTTCTATGGGGATGGTGTGCCTCGAAGTATTAGCTAATGATATTATGAAGCCATCATGATTAGCAAGACATTTAAAAACAAAGCCTTCAGAATAAAAACACAAGACTTCATTGAATTTCTTTGGTGGGGGTTATTTTTTAAAAACATATTTTATATAATTTTGACCAAATTTAATAATAGAATTATGAAGCTTTTTTGAGATTTCTTAATATATGGGAACTATAGGGTGTCCCCCAAGATGTATACACATACTTTGTGAATAATCGTAAAGGCAGTATTTATTAAAATACATTTCAAAATTGAGCTATCAGATGTTAATGTGTAAATACATTTTTGGGACACCCTGTATTTTATATGAGTGAAAGTAATAATACATGATATGTTATAAAATCTTAGAAATCAATAAAATACCTAATTTTTTGGAATTTTGCATTATAAAGAATTCAATATGTTACTGTTAAAAATGTTTTCAAGTTTCACAATTATGCAGTTTTTATGCCATCTCTGGCACTATAAAATGCTAATGCTGTTGTTACCTTTCTCCTGTCAGAGGTTGTCACCATTCAATCATCTTTTAGGGGCATTACTTTATCAGAGCATTCTTCTGTAAGCTTGTGAAATTTCCCATTCAGTGACTCAAAGACAAACTATTTAATATACACTTTGGAAACTTTGCCCATTGTATAAGAAATATTGCAGTGAGTATAAACTTTCTAAGAAAATATTGAAGGAAAAATAGTAACCCACAAAAGCAAATAGATTAAAATCTTAATATATTTGGTTTAGGTTGAGTTTTTGAAAAACCAAGAGGAACATCAATGACACATTCCATTCTTGACTTAAATATTGTCTATCTTCCTAATGAAATATTGTACTCAATCCCTAGTAAGAAAAAATGGTGAAATATTATGATTTTGTAAAAGAACTCTCTTCCGTATAGAACTTTCTGATGATCTATCTATGTGCTTTCAGATTAATAATGCATGAGGACTGTTCCTGCTCTCTTTTACATCAGAAGTAAAAGAATTATCATAGTACTGGTATCACAAATAAGAAACATTGCAAATCAGAATCTATAGAATGCTTAATGTTCAGATGCATTGACCTTCAACTATCAGAAAACATTAATTTGGATAATATCCAAACAAATGCTGTTTTCCTCATTTGCCGCACTACACGTGAATACACCAGTGAGTGCACCTGCACACCCCACATTTCTCTTTCAGCATGAAGTGCTCAGGTACAGATTTAGTTTTATGACTGTAGAATTTTAAAGCATTTGTTTTTCACCCACAAGTTGCCCATTTGGAAGAAGTTTTTCTTACCCTATATCATTAATAAAAATGTTGTTGACATAGCGCTCTCTACTCAAGCTTACACCTTTGTTGTCATGGGAAGCCCCAGCCCTGATAACAATGCAACAAATAAAGTCAGTAGCAATTCACCAACCTAAAATAAATGTACCCCAAATCAATGCCAGTTTACAGATAAACAAATATTTTGCACACTAATAAATAATGCTATAAATCTTGCTATATTGGATCACAAATAACTCCAACTGGATAAAATTGCTTGGCACGGGATTTCTTATTCTGCATGTTCATAAAAACAACTTGTTTCTGACAGCACTCACTCTTGGCAATTTACCACAGCTGTCAGCAGCCAATTTGTTCAGATTACTGCTCTGCATAAAAGTGCAACAATCGTGAGGATTTATTAGCTGATTATCGTAAAGGTGGCAGTCCGTCTTGCCTGCCAAAATTAAGGTGATCAGAAAGTTAAATAATTACCTGCAGATTAACATTATGTCACCTTCATTTGACATCTGTAGTTCAGTGACAGGCGGAATTTGCTGTTTAAACTTACAGTATGACGTACACAACCCAAGCTGGTTTACTGCCTGCTCGGCATTTTATTGAGCACTTAAGTGCTTCAGAACATTCTGAATATAAAACCAACGTGAAAGGAGCAGGGCTTTAGAGTCAGGAGTCCTGGATTTGAGTCTCAGATCATCCAGTTTCAAAATAACTAGGCAACCTTTAAACCTCCAGCTGCCTCACTTTGTGCATCTGGAAAATTGTTGTATGAACCACCCTCATTATTGCCTAATGTTGAGCTGATGGTGTAATAGGGTCCTTTAGGTTGTAAAACATCATTATTATTATTATATAAATGGCGAATTTATTTTTTGCATAAAATTTAACAACCAGAGGGCATTAACTGCCTAGATATCATAACATCTATGATATATGTAACTTGATAAAGGTATAGGCTACCTTTTTTTTTTCCTTCAAAAAACAATTCAGTACTTTTTAAGTATAAAGATTACTCAGGCACTTTCACATTTTAACTCATCAATTCTCCCCTTTTATATTCAAGTATCTTTCCTCAATTACACTGAAGTATAATTGTACCTTCCACTAAGGCACATTGCTCTAACTGCCTTTTCATTAATATCTGGTATCAAATTGAGTATTTATTTAGAGAAGGAAGAACCATAATTTTGAGTATTAAATCAAGCTTCAGGTATTTACATTAAAGTTTGACAACTGTTTATTGAGTGCCTATTATGTACCAAATACTTTTCTAGGCATCAAAGATGCCATATTGGACAAAACACTCAAAATCCTCATGGAACAAAACCCACATACAGCATACATTCTAGTGATGGGAAATAAAAGATAACATAAATTTAAAAATGCACAGTATGTCAAGTGGTGATTCTTCAATGGAGAAAACAAAGCAGGATAGGGGAGAGGGAATATTTAGGAAAAGGGGTTTCAAGTTTAAATAGATTTGGTATGGATGCTCCCTGACATGACATTTGTACACAGACCTAAAGGAGGTAAAGAAACATGGCAGGTGGACACCTGAAGAGTCTTACAGACGGAGGGAAGAGTCCTGAGGTGAGAGAGTGTTCAGTGTGCTTGAGAAATAGCAAAGAGGCTAGCACAGCTCAAAGAGAGCAAGGAACAGGATAGCAGAAGTTCAGGGTAGAAGGGTCATAGAGCCAGCCCATGAAGAGCATCATGAATCACCGGGAAGAGGAGTTAAATGATTTTACTAATGTTCTGTGGAATAAAAGTAATAAGATTAAGATAGCAAGTTGCATGTGACAGTCATTCTAATTATCTTTATTTTTTTAAATATATATTTTTCATTGATTTCAAAGAAGAAGGGAGAGAGAGAGAAACATCAATGATGAGAGAGAATCATTGATTGGCAGCCTCCTGCATGCCCCACGCTGGGGATCAACCCACAACCTGGGCATGTGCCCTGACTGGGAATTGAACCGTGACTTCCTGGTTCACAGGTCAATGCTCAACAACTGAGCCACGCCCAATGGACTCCAATTATCTTTTGGTCACTAAATATAGCTAAGGTTGTTACAAATAATGAAAATAAATTAATTATTCAAGAAAATCTAGATAATATCTACTTGAAAAAGCGCACAGTATATTGAGGGAGGCAAATATAGACACATAATTATAATAAAATGTATTTAATATTAACAACTGTATACTGCTACTTAAACTGGTAGTTATCTAGATAAACTTCAAGAAAAATCTGAGAATAGTGTTTCACTAGAGGAAAAAAAAATGCAACAAAGGCCTGCCCTTTTAAAAGGATTGAAATGTAACATACTATTTGGTTACAGTGGTGTTTTTCTCATTTCATCATATAAGCTAAATGTTAAAGGTTAATGAAAGCTAATCTTTGACCTCTCACTTTAAAATCCTGTGAAGGAAACAATATAGATCAGAATAACACACAGATAGATAGATAGATAGATAGATAGAGATATGTTGGTTTGGATCCTGTTTTTGCTTTTCCAGCATAATATTCTGTTTATTAGTATGCAGGCAGTTCTTCAGGCTGTATGTTTACAGACTTGGAATCATGTGAACTACAATGAGGAAAGAATTTCCTGAACTAACAGAATCTTCTGTACAGCATCCTTTATTTCAGTATTGGCAGGTTTCAGTGTTTTGCTATAAAGACACATATAAAACTATCAAGAAATATAAAAATATGCTTTGAAGGTGAGAAAACAATTCAAGCAACCAAGCAGGCATTCAAAGTGACTCTGTCTTTGTGCAGAAATGTCATGTAAGCCTCAGAACAGTCCTTTCTTCACTGCGTTATCAGATTAACATGGATCTGCCCCACTTAATGCTTTCTTCACTAAAACTTGGGAACTCTACCAATTTATGAACTTGCAGGAGATTATAAAGACTCTTTGCCTTGTAGGGACTTTTAGGAAACAATGCATTTTATGGTCACAATATGCTTTATGAAAAGTAATATAATCTCAGATCACTTTACAGACTATGAATATGCTCTTTGTTCCTTTAAGTATCTTATATCAAGTGAGATCCCTCTTTCTCAACTCCCATAACTTTTACGCACAATGTTTCTGACATCTGGAGAAAATTCCTGGATATCAAGTTTGGATCGCCTGTCCATCAACTGGTCAAAACTGCCACCTACTGGTCAGTTTTCAAACCTAGTTTTCAGTTCACCCAAGCACAGCCTTACTATGATAAGATCCCTTCTTTCAAAATAGTCAGGATCATTTACAATAACCAGAATTAAAGCAAATGTTATTTTAACAAAATTCTCCCCCCTTAGGGTGAACCAAAAATATCAAATTGCTCAAACCTGCCAATAAAATCATCTCTTTTCCCAGCATCCTTGTCCCATGCAGTGATATCGATAATTCCACCTCTTTCTTCATAGAGATGAAAATCAAATTGTTCTCTCCACTGAGGATTCAAAGTTTTGGGCATAATCTGCAAAACCAAAACAGTCATTATTGTTTCACCCATATCAGTCTCTAATACAATGTAACTTGAGACATTAAATCAAACTTTAGGTACTGTCTAGAAAAGCATGTAAGTGTGAGATGTGACAAAAGCTTCCAGAAATACTGAAAATGAGTCATTAGCATCTTTATTGCATATTGTCTGAAAGGACCCTGAAGGATGTGTCTTGAAAACCAAAGTCACCCCCTCATCATCATGAATAACAGTTGAGAGATATGTATTACATAGAAAAGGCAAAAACATAGTCTATAAGTGAAATAGCTCACTCCGACACTAGCATTTATTTTACATAACCAGCTAATACACAAAGATATAACTCGTAATAAAGAAAGATGACGATTCCCAGGGTTTCTTTTATTTTCTTACTTCCCTTCACATGGGGATTCTTGAGCTGAATACATTTAAAAAAATAAAGTTCTATGGGAACAGGAGGAAAAACAAGTAGCTTTGGGGTGGCCAGGTAAACTTATATCTTAGAATTAGAGCACTGATGTATCATCTCCATTTTATATATGGAAAAACTGAGACCTGGAGACCAAGTGACCCACCCTGGGTCATTATGTTTTAGTTATCTAGACTCTAGCTCAAGTCTTTGATTAGAGCTTCAGATCTCTTTCCCCAAAACAATATGCCAGAAATGTTTGTGAGTTAATATGAATATGTGTGTATATAATCTCCATGTTGCACATACAAGGAAGATATCTTATCTGAAGAGCAATTTTGTAACTTCATGTATTCAGATAAGACACTGGGTGGAATCAATGAATCAAGTGACCCATACTGATGTAAAATTCCATCCTCCATTGGGTTAAACAACATTCACATTTGTTTCCCTGTTCTTTCATTTTAGCAGGAGGGCATGTGGTGGCTTTATTTCTTTTTAATGTATGGGAGACAGATCTTCCGATGTGAAGACTCTGAAAGCAATGAAGTATGTTATGTGCAAAGGTAATGCAAATGAATCACAAGTTTTAAAGTTCATCATCTGAAATTAACCAGCAATAGATCGTGGGAAGAAAGAGCAAAGAGCGACACGTGTCAATAGCCTGGTTTCATATTTCATACTTAAAGAGCAGAACTATAAAAATAAGGAATGTTTGAAGCCTACCAGAACATGGAAATGATGTTAATTGATAAAGGACAAGACAGATGTGGCCATAGGTACCTATTTTTGGAATCAGTAGTTTCTTTAAAACATGTGATTAAGCCCGTCGCAGAAAAAAAGATGGCACTGGGTGGATGCTATGATAATTCAAGTGACTCATAACTTGGCTCGCATGAATGCCTATGATATTTTGGGGAGTGGTCTATCTTACTTATTTGGCCATAAAGTGCCTAAATTTTCAGTTTTCATTTTTAGGATTGCCCTTCCCATCTGGTTTCCTTCAGGTCAGAAATGACGCCCTCCCCTTCCATGGGGGCACTCAGTAAGGTAACTGATCAGGGCGCTAGCAGTTTTCACTACCTCAGACAAGTAAGCTCTGTGATATCTCTAACTACTGATGAAACTTCCTGGGCCAGAAGGAACCGAGGTAGGCTGTCTATCAAAACTTCCTGAAAACAGTGATGTCAAGGCCAAGATATTCCCATGGAGGTAGAATGTGATTTTTAATACGAGAGGGATGTGATCAATTGTCCCAAGCTGTCTATGAAGCTGGTCATTAAAGAGTTTGAAATTGAATACAACACAGGTAAGACATGTGGCCCAAACATAACTATGACTTTGCTAATTATTATTACTCCTCTCATTAATATAGCAATATGGTTATTTAATATATTATTACTACTAATATAATTGGTATTATACAATATACCTATTATTACTGATGCTATTCTTCCTCTTCCTCCTGCTACTTCCACTTATTATTTATTATGGGTAAGGCAGTGTTCCAAGCCCTTTACATGTGTAACATATTCATTCATTCGTCACAATAACTTTATTAAGTAGGCACTATTTTAATTCTCATGTTTACAGATGGGGAAATTAGGGCATGAAGAGGCAAAGTGATGGCCATTTCTCACTGCTAGTAGTCACAGAGGGAATTTTGACTATTTGTTTTCTAAATAAATTTTAAAACAACTTTCAATTTGCACTGGTGAAAATCATTTTGAATAAAATGACTCAGAGTAATCTGCACAGATTGTTATGGCACGTAAAATGATGCATTTGTAGCACTGATACTAGTACTTGTTGCAATAATAAGAGCAGCCAATATTCTTTGAACACTTTATGTGCCAGGCATTGACTTAGGTTTGTTGCAGCCTTTCTTTTTTGAAAGATAGTTCCTACGTTTATTCCTGTGTTATAAATGAAGAAATTCAGACAGAGTGAAGTTAAGTAGTTTACCCAAGGTCCCACAGCACATAAAGTAAGAGATCCAATACAATTACTGGTTTTCTTTGCTGACATGACGTTCAAAGAAGTTTTGTAAAGCATTTTTTAAAAGTTTTCATCTTCCAAAGCATAGCTATTAACTAACCACTGCTTTCCAAATATCGCCAGGAACACAAAGAGACATGTCACCTTGCTCTTATACTTCTGATGCCCAAGCCGGAACTTCACGTAGGGGTCACTCAACCCATTGGAATCCATGGCCTTGAGGTCTCGCCCCTCAATCAACGTGATACTGACTATTCCTCGCCAAAGATGCGATTTTCTGTGTACATCTGACAGACGTAAACTTTGGGTCTGAAACTTTTGGCAAAAGAAAAGAGAGTTATCTTATTGTGTTTTAAACCGAAGTATCTCATTTGGCATTACTGTTTCCAAAGAGAGTGATTTTATAGTGTTTTATACCAGAACACCTCATTTGGCATTACCATTTCCAAAGTTGTAACAATTTTTCAAAAATAAAAATGAGGCAGTTATAAATTTTAAATAAAAATTATTTATGGATTATTTATTAATTATGCAATTATTAATACTATATTATCATCTCATGATAAATTTAAGGTTATGTAAAAATGGTGAGTGCTCAAAATAAAGTCTAATTTTTCAGCTCCTTATATTACAAGCTGTAGGTACTTCAAGAATACCAGAGACCATTTACATGTATCAAATATGGCCGTGTCAAGATTAGCATAAAATAAATATAAATATGAAATATAATTTCATCCACACTGTGATAGTAATTTTTAATTATTTATGGATTTTTAATACCTATTTTTCATGTTACAAATGGATTTTACAGGTGGTTTTAAGTTGTAAGATTAGTTGTAAGTTCCAGTCACTTTTAAAAGTCTCAATTGCCATATTAAGAGTTTCAGCTCACTAAAGAAGTATTTAAGGTACCATAAAAGACAAAATCAATATGTCCACACAAAATGTCTTGCCTATGTTTGAAACTTGCAATACAAAATTTAAAAATTACATATGTGACTTATATTGGCAGGTATGATATGTTTATTTCTCATTCTAGTATTTAAATATTTTCTTTAATGTTTTTTATTATCCTCAATTCTGAGTCACAATATTCAAGTCAGTGAACCAAAGCTGAAATTATGAAAATTAACAAGTCTACTAAAGATGACTATCTGTTCTCTTTGAATTAAATAGCTCATAAAACAAGCCAGAAAAAGTGGCTTTTAAAATCTTTACAATCTGGATTCAGAAACACAGAGACTGCTATTTCTTTTATATTGTCAAGTATGTTTTCTTCACTCATCGTTGTTTCATGAAAAAATTCAACTTTTCTCTCAACTTCATATTATTCCATTTCTAAATTATGAATTAGCTCCATTTTTTGTCCCAATTCCTTCTATGTAACATTATAATGTTATAGCCTATTTTGTATAACTCCCCCTTCCACTTTGAATTCCTATTTTTATTCTACATCATAGTAATGCCAGACATTTTTATCTGTCCTCATCAAAAGTCATGCATTTCTGGGGCTTTTATTAGGAAAATGAAAACTATATTCTTTAAAAGATAATACTTTTAATATTTAAACATTTCAGTGCAGAGCTTTCTAAAGCACATTATATACTTCCCTACCATGGTGGTCAGCAAATTTTGAACAACATTGCTTCATGGTTCCGCCTTATTGATAGCAACATGGACCTTGGCCTCCACATTCCTCACCTCTGTGAGATCCAAGAGCAGTGTTCCACTGCGTTCTGAAGTACAACGCAGGTTCATGGGGCACCTGTAACTTCCACAGGACTCCATGCCCATTTCACCTAGAGCCCCACTGCTCCCATCTGTTTTACACATTGGATTGTCTTTGAATCAGGGATTTCTCAGATTAATATAATTGTTTAGAATTAATTGCACCAAGCGATCTTCAGGGTTTTGGGGTTTTTTTAGTTTTAAGATTTCATATTCATTATCTCTATCTATCTATCTATCTATCTATCTATCATCTATCTATCTATCTATCTATCTATCTATCTATCTATCTATCATCTATCATCTATCTATCTATCTATGGCTAATATGCAAAGTGTCCCCTTGGGAGTTTGACCAAGAGACCAGGAGTTCAATCACTTGCTATGACATGTGCTGACCACCAGGGGGTGGCACAGAGCAAAGGAAACCCTGGCCAGCAGCAGGAAGGCCCCAATTGGCCCCGATTGCCAGCCAGACCTAGGGACCCTACCATGCACAAATTTTGTGCACTAGGCCTCTATTTATTATATAATGCAGCAATAGATTTCAGCATCTGTCTGTCTATTCACCCTTCCCCTTCCACTACAGTTGAGACCACCTCTGACAGTGGACTTTAAAGATAGGATTCTAAACTTTGAGTCTGAAACTTTTGTTAAAAAATAGGAGTGACAAAGAAGGAAAGAAGAAAACGCATTTTTTGGCAAGCAAGAAGAAATAATTATCTTAGCGAAGACCAAGGAATTAAAAACTACCCATTTATAGAGAGCTTTAGAATTTAAAAGTGCATATGTGTACATTGTGTCCTGTAGTTTCCACTAAAATCCTATGAAGCAGGAAGGCAAGGACTGCTATTCCCAATTTACTGGTGAGGAATTAGATGTACAAGAAGTTGACTTATGGGGTGGAAAGGACAAATAATGCTTTCCATGGGATCCTTCATGCTTTCCCAGAAATAAGTGGTTTGGCTAATAAATAGAGGATATGTGACTAGAACCCAGCATTTCTGACCTTTATTCCTGAGCCTCTCCCAGTATTTGTCTTTAGGGCAGAGACTCTCTCGTGGTTTAAAAGTAATCATTTAAGTATAAGGTTGCTAAAAGATCACCCCCCAGTTTAATGAGTTGAATATATTTGAAATTCCAGGCTAGATTTTCCTACATGGCTGATACATGAAATCACCTTCTACAGCATTATTTTATAAGCACATGTATTCATACTTACAATATTCCAGCTCATGAATATATTTAATGACATTTTCTATGCACTCTAGAAGCAGAAGCCATACATAACACTCAGTAAAATAACAGTAGGTTACACAGCATCTGCAGTCAGCAAGGCTAAGTTAGGGTTTTGAATGGTACCATGTCTGAAACCCTTATTCGCATGCTCCTCCTCCCATTTTTCACATGAGGACAAGAACTTGACATGGAGTGGAAGGACAAAGAATACTTTCCATGGGCTTCTTCATGTTTTCACAGAAATAAGGTGAACTTAATGAAGGCTTTACCTACTCTCATTCATTGTTACAAAATGCTTTTCTATAACCTGGAAGAACATTTCCAAAATGACTTGGGGAGCTAAGGGGGAGAGGTAGAGAGAATATTTCTATACAAAACAGGGCTACTGAATGCGGAGATTAACTTGATCTCTGTAAAAGGTTTAAAGAGCAAATAGGGGTGGGGCTCCAAAGACACACTAATCAGATATCAGTTTTAGAAGTGATTTTTTCCTTCTTCAACTTTCTTTGTTTAAATGGTACTCTTTTAAAAAGAAACTCCATTAATGTAGCTATGATTTGATTAACTGCATAGACATGAAACAGATAAGTAGTTAGTCTAAGTGGAAGAACTTGAAATAAAATTATAAGGTATGGGGGAAGAGATAAAGTTAGACTACCAACAGTAAAAAAGGTAAGTGCTTAAAATACATATACACATGCATCTTTCTAGCAATTTCTGACTATGTAACTTGGCATGCTTTCTTATCTATGGTTTTCCAGACTGTACTCCATGGCCCCAAGTGTACTAAGAGAGCAATTCTAGATTTTCCTACATGGGGTAGGGGTAATGGTGGTTGGGGAGGGTGTGTGTATGTGTTGAGGGGCCTGCATAGAAAAAAATATATTCCATAAACAAAGATTTAACCTGCTTAAGATAGCAATTTATTACTTTTACTTATATTTTTTAGTTGAAGTTTTGGAGAGCTCATCAAATGGGTGGGGACAAGTGGAATTCCAAAACTAAAGAAAGAAAAACCTTTGAGAACCACTCGGTCTCCAAGGTACCTCTGAGTCATTTGCTGCTCTGTTCAGGTTCCTTCCCCTGTATAGCAGTTCTCCAAGAGTAGTCCATTGATCAATGGCATCAGTGTCACTTGGAAACTTGTTAGAAATTTAGATTCTTTAGTCCCATCTCAGACCAACTGAATCCAAAGCTCTGGGGGTGGGCCCACATTCTGGCTGCACCTGCCCTCACTCAGGGGGTTCTGACCCATGTTCAGTGTGAGAACTGCCGTGTTAGAAGTTCTAAGGTGTATGCACACTGGCCTTCTCCTATGTTCTCATAACTATAATAATCACTATGATTATAAAATTATCCACTCACTGGCATGGATATGATGCATGCTAATTAAAGACCTTCTTTAGTCCTGCTTCTAAATTTACTGGTTAGGAAAGCATATTGATCTAGACATGTGGAGGGTTTACAGAGAGAAGTACGGACCTACTGAAAAACTAGGTGAAGTTTGTTTATTATTTCCTTCCTTTGTTAATGTTGTTTCCCTCATAAAATACATCAATATAATACATATTAATTGAAATATTGACCAGTCAACTGAAAATTACTTTTTGAGCAGCTAAAGAGCAAGGAGCGTTAAACAAATACATGTCCCTCAATAAAATTAACATATTACAGTTGGTACTTACTAGTAGTTACTTAAGGTACTGTTTTCAACTATGCCCTTGTTGAAATAGAATTCTATTTGAGGAGGGAAAGAAAAGAGGAGAAAAAATAAAATGGAAGACCAACCTAGCTTCAAAGCAAAGAACCAGCTCTGCAAAAGGTAGAAATAATCTTTAGATTTTTAAAGCAGTGGTCCCCAAGTTTTAGTGGGCAATTCGTTGAAATCAGAGGGTCTCATCCTCCTGGTTGAGAATCAGTTTCTGTGGAGCAGAGTCACATGTATATTTCCAACATGTGACCCACGTGACTCCCACACACAGAAGTGAGACATCCTCTCTCAAAGGGAATATTCATCCCAGTTCAGACTTCATAAAGGATATCAGGATGCCAGGCAACAAAATACATTTCAAAGTCTGAGTCAATGATATTTACCTTTAGTAGGATTTTAGAATCAGTGAGTTGGCATTTTAAAGAGAATATTAGTTTATGTATATTATTCCTTAATAAGAAATACACGATTTCAATTCCTAATTATATGCATAGAAGAGGTGAGGATAGGGAGTGGGTTTTCAGAATAGTAAGCTGGGCATGAGAATTCACAGCTCATGCAAACTCAGAAAATAAATAAATAAACGGAATGGTGGAACTTACTTGTGCGTTTTGGTAATAAGCACTCTGAAGCTCTGCTCTGCAGAAGCCCAGGACAGGGAACGCAGGCCTGCCGCACGTCTGGATGGAAATGAACGGTCAGAGCTGTACGGGGAAAGCTTGGTGCCCCTAGCAACACCTCGCCTCAATCAGAGGTTAGCATTACTCTTCAAAAAACATTATTTGAAAAAAAAATATTTATTTGCTTCTTAAATCACTGTCAGAAAATGTCTTCTGGCAAAATGAAGATAAATGCCAATGCAATGATATAGTTTCCAGCCACTATTTTCTTTAGTAGCAAAATGCTGCAGTGGTCAAGAGCATAAAGGGCAGAGATTATATGGTGATGCATCCCGCTTGGGTGGTTTCTGGTGTTCGTTAATAGGTGTAGCAGAAAAAGAAACAGCAAAATAAATCATAGAAAGAATCATTTTCCCAAGTCTGCCACTTCAAAAAGTTTTGGAGACTGTTTCCAATAATATCTTTTGTTTCCAATGTCAAAAAGGTGATAGGGTGAAGGAGGAAGGAGGATAAATGATGATGGGGAAAAAAACATAATCTATGTAATATATACACACACATATATATACTTATACACTTGTAACACACATGTACAGTTACATATGTGTGTATATATTTTTAATAAAGTGATAAAGCTCTAGAAGAACAATTGTTACATGAACAGAAAAAAGCTATGACAATGTTAACTGTTCCCACATGCTAATATTTTAAATATTAAAGAGATATCTCTAAAGTAATAGAAATGTGGCTCCACATCGCACTTGCCTTTGTTACTAAAAGAACAACCCAAATGTCCCTTCACTGCTATAACCAAGAGCAGCAAGAGATGGATTAAGATACAGCTGAACATCAAGAAATAGTGAGTTAAAAGTTTGTATTAAATGACTTCTAGAACAGCTAGACGTTTCCAAACAACAATATGATGAGATGAGAGCTATCAGGTTTAACAACATCAAAAGAAAGGGTTAGATTAGGTCAGTCTGAAAGATAGATTAGATCACACAGAAAGAAATAAACTTGTACTGAGCAGCTATTATGTGCTGGAGTTTTCATGCTCCAGTGTTTTCCATGACAAGTATTTTTAAGGTAAAAAACAAACAAACACTGAGGCACAGAGAAGATACCCGACTCAAAGCCAAATGGCTACAGATTGGCAAAGCTGAAATTTAAATATGTGGTTGCTGATACTTAATTGATTCTTTTCTCCCATGATATCTTATTTTTTAGACAGAACCTAAGTTCATGGTACAAAAGAAAGAAACTAATTTGTACAGGATCTGTTGAAATATTTTGACTTACTTTTAAAGGAAATACATTCTTGGGTATTAATTATTGAGAAAAGCTAATCAGGGACTTAGAAGCAGTAGAAGCCAGCAGGTGGTACTAACTGTAGCATATAATGTTTATAAAGCATTTGAGTATTAACTGTATTCCATAAGAAATTATAGCCCGATGTCTATTAATAAGGTGGTGAAGTTGTAGAATCTTGCATATAAATTGAGAACACAAATATTCCAATTCTAGTTAATAAAGTTTATTAATTCCATTTGTTGAAAAACTGAATCACTAGTATCATGAGATATCCTATTATTCTAGATCCTGATTAAAAAACAGATCAAAACAAAAAAATCTATTTAGACTTAACATGTGGCTATAGGAACACTCAGCTATACTAATCTCCAGAAATGTGGTAATCATCTTTGGCTTTTGTTATTCTGGATTTTATTACCTGCACACAACCTAATCCTTCCAAACGAGACCCAGGCACTGTGAATCTGGAATGAAAGGCATTGCTTGTGCCTTTACAGTAGCTGTGTGTGGAGTCAGTCCTTTCCTCTATTTTTAGCACAGAGGGTGCACATGCTTTTATTTAATTAAATGATTCGCTGAGACACTACAAAGAAAAGATAATGACAGCCTAGAATGACTGTTTTTGTGCTGCAAAGCCTGGAGTGTGAAGCAATTATTAGCTCAATACCAAGGCACAGGCATGCTCTATCGTTTCCTTTTCCTAGATGAAGTTCAACAAGTAGATTTGCTCTACAGCCATCCACCCTCTCAAAGCACGGCTGCCTTTACAGAAATCCCTCCCAGTGCTTTGTGCAGCTTAGTTTGAAGTATCTCATCTAATAATAGAGCTTCAATCCCTTTTATTCTTCGAAGATGATTCACCGACACTATAATCCTTCGAGAAATTCTCCTGGTTTTTATCCTTAAAGTTTCTTTCCTATTTCTATTGCTTCTTGATACAATTTACAGTGTCAGGAAGGTATTTATGTTTACTTCAGATGTTTTAACTACCCTCCCTAAACTTAATTGTGGCCAAACAAAAGTTCTAAATCTATTATTATATTTGCCCCAAATATACACTAATAAAAATCATCATATATGTTATAATGTTGTTAATTTGCAAAAGTAATCTATCAGTTTTCACCAACAATATGGTGTGAAACAATAAATTCTAGGTTTGACTTACAGAGACTTGGTCACTGATTTGGTAAAATGGGACCTCAAACATTAGCTACATCATAGCCCTCAAACACATCCATCCACTGGGGGCTTAAGAAGCATGGAGAAGGTTCATATAATGCAAGAAGAATTTGAAAGGGTGTCAATAAAGACAAACGAAGAGGCAACTCAATTTATACATCAGATATCTATTCACCATTGACTCCCAAAGAAACTCTGCTGCTTTAAATCTTCACCAAAATATTTATTTCTATGACATTCAGAGAGGAAAACATTGGTCCTGATCATATCATCTAGGGACTTCAGGGCAATAGACTCACTTCTCTGGGCCTTAGTTTCCTCATTGACAAAATAAATGACTCCTAACGATTCAGCCTTTATGATTCAATTTGTCACTTATTTTCAGAAAAAAAGGACATTAGATCACTATACCTAAAATACAAAAAAAAGTTACCTTATAAATATGCATATTTCTTATTCTAAAATAAGATAGTTCAAGGATTGAGAAAGGTTAATAAAGAATACTTAAGGATGAATGCAACCAAATGGGAAGTACTGATAACTGGAAGACTCATTTGGAAGTAGCAAAATGGAAAGAAGATGTTGAAAGGGAAATCCTTAAAAACTATCAGTTATGGAGTTGGTCCTGATGACAAGACTTCATTCATAATAATCAGTCTGCACATTTGATGCATAAAGAACAAACTCAATGCAGAACACCCCTGAATTCTGCTCTCTTGGCAAAGGAGTATGCCATATGAATTCACCATATTTGTGGGTCTTAAGAAAACAAAGACAAATGTTTGAAAAAATCCATTTTCTATTTAGGATAATGGGACAATTCAAAAGCAGTTACTCTGTTCATGGACATATAAAAGGAATTATTATTATTTTAACAAAGATACAGAATTATATCAGTGAAGGCAGCCAGCAGTAGACTGAAAGGAAATGAAGAGGCTGTAATAATTAAAATAAGCTCACAACAATAAAAGGTTCTAAAGAAAACTGTGTGTGGAAGGTACAGATAATAAATAGATGTGGCTTATTCTTGCTCACTGGTCAAGTCAGTGCATGACTTAATCTAGTACCTGCCAGTCATCTTAAGAGACACTCCAACAAATCTTAATACTCTAAAAGAGAAAGGTAGTTCTCAGTCATGAGCAGTTAAAGAGCCAAAAAAAGAAGATGGCAAAGACCTACCAGTGTAGCATTTTCATTGCAATATCAATTGCTAAGAGAGCCATGTACCAAGCGCGAATTTTCAAAGAGAAAAACTCTTGCAAGCAAAATCATAAGTGCGTTAGTAATAAATCATACTGTGCACAATGCAAAATTATAGTAGAGGAAATAAAGGATGAGAGTTCATTATGTTTAAGTCATGAAAGAGTAAATAATGTTAAATTGCAATGGCATTGAAAACAAATTCTCTGTGGAATTTTTATTTTTTTTTATTTAAATCAAAAGCAGTGTTGCTGTTTTCTAATTTATAAGATTTTTCAAAGAAAGAACACTAAGTATCTAGTATCTATATAGTATAAAATTACTGTAATAGAAGAAAATTTTCTCAAACAGATGAAACAGACTTTAAAAGAAGGGTTAAGACCCTCAACGGACCCTTTAGACCGCACCATCATGTTTCTGCAAGGTCTGGGGGCCTCTAAGCTGTTAAGAATTTGGGATAAACTTGGTCCCACAAGGAAGTGACTTCAAACAATATATTTAGAATATGAAGTTCTTGGATTTTACAAATGAAGAAATAAATCAGTCATATGAATGACTTAAAATCAAAGTTAATAAAGAAGGCTAATGAATACATTTGAGAGCCTATTTTTAAAAAGTAAATTTCTTAGTTCATATTTAACTTTTAAAATTACTATTTAGAACCAAAAATCAAGATTTTTAATAAAAAGATTTAGACATTACCCTCCAAAAGAAAGACTTCACAGAGAAATAAGATCCAACCACTTCATTGTTTGAGAGGTCCTAAAAATAAACAAATATTTAGCTAAATTTTGAGGTGCTTTTGAGAATACTTTATTAGCCCAACAAAATCAAAACAAATAAAAGCTCCAAAATTAAAAATTAAACAAAAGACAAACAAAAAAAACCAAAATTACATATTCTAAGTACACCTTGGGTCTTTACAAACTAAATTTTTTTCCTTGAAATAATTAAAACTTTTCTTATTCATGTCTGGTATCAATAGTGGTGAAGCATAGAGAGGATTATTTCTGTAATTTTTTTAAAAAGTCTACTTACCTCTTAATTCTCAAGTGTTGATTAATGTACCTGAAAGTCTAACATTTTATTTTAAAAAGAACTGTTTAAACATATTTTAAGAATTTGAAATAAGCCAGATAATACCTGTTCCTGTTAACAAAACAACACTATAGACCTTCAGAGTGTTTTTAAAGAATAATAGCAGAAATCTTACTTATAAGCACACACCTAGTCAAATTTGGTTTAATTTTTTACTAAATCTTCCTAGTTTTATTATATATGTATATATAATATAAATGACCTAGTTAACTTGAGCTTTCCAAAAATAAATTTAAAAAGAAATGAATGCTGAAAAAGGTGGTTATTGGGTTGTAAACAAAGCAGTGCTTTCATGTTGGGTATTTTATTACTTAATCCTGAGATTTTATAATGTGAAACAAATTCAACTCTAGAAAATCAAAAAACATAGTTACTTACTTTTAAACAGAAAATTTAAATTATATGCACCCTTTAAACTTTAATGCTGTTTCTAGATGTTGGTTACAGTAAAATTAAGGGGAAATTGTGATAGTTATGGGAAAGTATCAACCTTTGACATAGTGATGAAGAGGAAGTAGTTTTGTAACTTATTTGATTATTCTGTGATTTTGTGTTAGCAACTAAGACTGTACTGGTCCAACCCCTCAAATGATGCCTCATGCATAGTAGATGCTCAATAAATACTTGTTGACTATTAATCACTTGGAGTTTCATTTGGGTGAGGATATATATTCCTTCCAAATGTAATACCAAAACTTATATATCTCACATAATAAAAGCCTAATACGCTAAGTGTCTGGTCATCTAGTCAGCCATTCAACCAATCAAAGCATAATATGCTAATGACATGCTAGGGTTGCTCAACCACTTGCTATGACATGCACTGGCCACCAAGGAGCAGACAGTCAACCAGTCTATCAGTTGCTATGATGTGCACTGACCACCAGGGGGCAGATGCTCTGACCGGTAGGTTAGCTTGATCGGGACTGAGCGAGATAGGTCAGACATGCCCTGGAGCCCTCCTGTGGTCCTTTCTGAGCCCTGATCATGCACTGGTGGGGTCCCTCGGCCTGGCCTGCACCCTCTCGCAATCCGGGACCCCTTGGGGGATGTCAGAGAGCTGGTTTTGGCCCAATCCCACAGGCCAGGCCAAGGGACCCCACTGATGCACAAATTCGTGCATTGGGCCTCTAGTCAGAAAATAATAATGAACTAGACTACTTTAGGATGTGCATCAATTTAAATAATTTAAGTTTAAAAGTAGAATTAAATCAGGGATCACCTATACAATCTACCTGTGCTTCTTATATGAAATTTATTTCTTGAAACTACTTGCATAAGGTTTGGTCAGGTAGCATGATTAATGTCAGAAGTCATAGGGAAAAAATCTTGAGTTTAAGACTGTTTTACTATCGCTACAGCGTTATAATTCATTTACATTTGTGAGTATGGTTCTCATTTGTCACACTTAGCACACTGTCACATCAATTTCTGAAAAAAATCCTTAAGGAATATACTTATATTTGGACATTGGGGCATAAACCTTAGGTGAAATGGCTGCTGTCTTTTTTGATACTATACTATATTGTTTAACTCAAAAACCTTATTCTGATTTTTAGAAAAGATGCACGTTTTCTTTTTTATTGCCAATTCTTTTCTTACTTTGATTCCCAGTTCTTTTAAAATGAAGCAGCATAGTTAGCAACATGCAGAAAATTTTTCAAGTATCACATTCAAGAAATTATTGCTGGAAGTCTCCTTACACAAATACTTTCCCCAGAATCAATAACAAAAGGCTGTGAAACTAATAGTAACTTTTATCTTAATGTAAAATGTGTTAAGGTGCCTTAAATGGATGTGAAAGTCTTGGCTCTAGACTCAAGATATTTGAAACAAATAAGACAACCACTTAGCATCTATAATTACTGTAAATTCATTTAAGTGTCAGGTGCTCTAAGGTGACTAATATTGAAACTTTACCAACTCCATACTTTCCATTCTTCCTCAAATTGACACAGAGGCTAATGACCTAATTATGTGACTGGTATAAAAAGAGCAAAATGAGATTGATGAACTGGGGGGTTTAATGATCAGAATTTTTTAAGTTTTAGGAGTTTAGGTAATTGAGGTAAAAATACAGTCTTTTATGATAGAAATGTTCATGCCATTTGCCCTTTGTTCATTGCTGCACTTCAGAATCTGAATCTCAGAAGCCTTCATTATGAGATTGGCTTTATAGCATTTTTAAATAACAAAAATTTAGGAGTATAAATAGTGACAAAATAAGAATTTTAAAAAGAATTTTATACTTCCTTCAAAAACATATAAGCATCTCATTTTTTCAAATACATAAATATAATACTTTGAAATGAGGCACCAAAGGAAAGCCATTTTGGTCACTAACAGTTGAGAGAATCAACGAACAAGGAAGTTTCTATTTTTTGCAGTGTTTAAAATATTACCTATTTATTATCAGTATATGAGGTTTTTGTAGAAAGGGCCTGATAATTGTTAAATAATGACTTTTTTTTTTTTTACTATGGCTGACTGTGTGAGATACTTAAAAGTGTGTTCATTTGTTTCTCTACCATTTCTTAAATTAAAGCACTTAGAAGGTTTCACTGATGCATTTTTAATGTGTCATCCAAGGTGTCAGGTTTAACTATGCCCTGCAGAATTACAGAGTTGAAAGTATTCTCTAGTTTAAATTAACAATATTCTTGCCAAAGTCTTATTAAAAATTGCTTTATTCAACCAGTGAATAAAGTGTTTTATAGTTCATTAAAATTATGCTAAGTGATTATAATAAAATCTTTATAAAAAGATATATTACTTGAAAAATAAGCCATTAAATAACAGGAGATATGCTAATGAGACATCATCACATAGTCTATGTTATATTATTCAAAGGATGAACTCTTCTTAAAACAATTCTAAACTGCTTTTGTTGAGAATATGAATTGCAGCACGTGTATATATTATCACAATGGTTATTTCTCATACAATTAAAGTGATTTGTTGAAAGCACATAAGTTTTTATTATCACATCCACTGATAAACTCATTCTTCTACATGAACACACACATACTAATATACACAATATACACACACACACACACAATAGAGTACAAAATAATTCCTGCTTACACTCTGATAGAGGCAATTATTTCATAATTTTTTCCATTTATTTGACCCCATTAAATTTATTCACAAAATACATATGCATCTTCTCTTCTAAGCTCATGAAACCTTTTTGTTGAATAATTTAACCTCAGAATAAATTATCAATGATAAGCTTCTTTTAAAGAATAAAATTTTGCACTAACTCAAAGTGTTACCATTCTCTGCCAAATGCATTTGTCACGTACGTAAAACTCTCTGACCAGGATAATTATCCAGTTGCCTACATTTAGGGAGACATTGATCCCTTTCTTCTTAAAATAACGGTTTTCTATAATAACTGAATCTGGGGAGAATTAAAAATATACACGCTGGAAATTATGCTAATGAAAACCAGAATAAGTGTTTTTAAAGGATGTTACCATCCCTAGGAGAGGAGATGTTATGGAATTCATAATTATTTACTAGTTAACATACCATTCAAATATAGCATATATTTTATATAGAGGTAAATCTAGGTATACTTCTTTTTCTACTCATTATTAGGTGGTAACACATTGTATCCAAATAATACATGTCAGTCCTAAACAGCAATTACAATTTCCTTGTCATCAAGTTGGCTATTCATCTCTTATTTCCAACAGCAAACACAACCCCATGTTATATGAGTGCCACAAATAATAAGATTTCCATGGAAAGAATCCATTATTGGTAAGAGGAAGAAAATGACAAGCGGATATATAAGTAATGAGATAGTCCATGAGCTGATTCACTTGTATAGGGGAGATGTGCATATTACAAACAAACAATGTCAATTTAGCTTTTCCCCTCTCCGAGGTTACTTCTGAAGAAAATACAAGGAAATGAAAAGAGCTCCTTAGTGGAGAGAATAAATAATGACATTATCTGATGATATGTAAGTCTTCGTCAGAAATTTTGTAATTCTCAGATTTAAATTCACCTTTGGTGCTCAAAGATAGGATGCATATCACAGCCCTGATGTAAAAAAGCGAAAGACCTCATTCCATAAATCAAGATTCCAAAGAATCAAATGACCTACTTGTATGAAAAAGTCACCTTTGACTTTGAGCATAGTTGTATAAAAAGTAAGACACCTGTATTTGAATGTAATGCCAAAAATGTATATCCTCTTTCCAAAAATAAAAGAGGAAAAAATCCTTACACAAGGACCTTTAGAGAAGATTGAAAAAATTAGAAAAGAGATTCAATTAGGAAACAGTAACATAATAAACAGTAATGTAAAACTATACAATATAGTTACTTATCTCTTAGTTTCTCAGGAAGCACAATTTATGGTCGTGCCCCCTTATCTGCGGAGGTTAAATTCCAAGACCCCCAGGTGATGCTAGAAACCACAGCACCAAACCCTATATATACTATGCTATTTTCCTCCACATAAAAATTAATTTATAAATTAGGCAAGTAAGAGATGAACAACAATAGGTAATAATAAAATACAGCACTTCTAACAATGTAGTATAATAAAAGTTATGTGAATGTGGTCTCTCTGCTCTTGTAACAATAATATGAACAAATATGGAAAATGTTTTAAGGGACAGTGACAATTTGAATGAATTATCAAGTGTTCAGTATGTTCGCATAGGAAACACAAATGAGTGAACTGATTTTGTTTTATTCAGAATTCTATATCCCCATTAAATTTTATAAAGCTGGAAATCCCTTAGGCTAAAAACCCAAAAATCCATGTTATAATATACACTAAAAATAATCCACTACATACCCCAATGAGTGCATAGACACAAGGAATTCTGTATCTTTAATGGCAAGCTAAAAAAAGTACCAGTTTGAATGTACAAATGGATTATTAATAATAAATAAAAGCTCAAAAATTTTTAGATATAAAAATAGTGGAGATTATACATTTATTATTACTTTTATTTTTGTAGAGCAAAGGAAAAGTAGGTTTATGTTTACTTAATTTATCATTAAAATTAAATATAGATTAAATAAATTATTTAAAGAATTTATATTTATTATTTTTATACTACAATAAAATGGATCATTTTTACCAATTAATACTAAATACTACATAATATCCTGCTCTAACATTATATCTTAATTACATCTGGAAGAGATAATATTGCTACATATTAATGGATTACAAATTTTTATACAGGTATTATATCATAAATAGAAAAATGCATGAGGAAAGCCAAGTACATGAATTTTTAAAAGATATATACTTTTAATACAACACTAATTTTGAAATACAATGAAAAGATTGTAATACAAATATGAACAGTTCAAACACTTCTTTAAGACTTCTTGAAACTTTATTTTGGTCAGTATATAAACACAGTGAACACTAAATCATAAATGTTCAACAACTTTCCTTAAAATGTTTTGCATTTTTAAAATTTTTTTGTGACCCACATTATCTTTTGGTTATTAACTCTACAAAAATTAGGAAGAAAATGTATAGGAAGAAATATTTATTGAAGCAAGTTAAGACATTACCATAAGTGCAAAGACATTTTGACATGTGTTTTCTTCATTCACAATAATAAAAATGGCGAAATCAAAGAAAAATTTAATAGCATGATTCAGTCAGAATGGAAGAAAAAAGATTGTCACGTTCCAGGGTCTAAAAAAATTAGTCACTAGTAAAAATAAGTACTGACTTCTTAAATAGAGATTTGAGCAAACAAGATTTTTACAAATACAATCTCTTTGATTTATTTTAAGGAGCATTCACATAAAAGTCCATTTCATTTTGGTGCTTATTTGTGTCTAAGAGTGATACCACCACTGAACAAATTAGAAGCTTAGTTTACATCTTATATTTTTTACAAGTTATAAGAGCCAGGGCTTAGTAAGTTATAGGAGCCATAGACTCCTCTCACTCCCAAGAGTTTTTATTTCTTGAAGTGAGAAGAGGCAACGATGGAAAGTTGTTCTCATTATACACTCCAAAGGTGTAGCAATTCAGGGGTTTTTGGGTTTAGAAAAACTTAGGCTGACTTTTCGGTGAACATAAACAGTAAGTTCCATGGTTTTCCTTCTCTCTGAAGTTGTTCCTACCCTCGCCTCATCATTTTATTCCTGATCTAGAGCAGACATTTTCTAGACCCTGTGGTACAGATAACAGAAACCAGATGCTGAGAATGGTGCTGAGAAGTGACCAGAGATTAGCAAGAGGATGATTTGGGTGCAATTGATCAGTGCGATTTCTATTTACTTAAAAAGCAACACATGGTTTGCTGAAAGTTTATGAAAAAAATAAATAATTGAAGAGTGATGAAATCCTGTGTATAATTTGAAGAGGTATGAGAGAGATTTGGGAAAGCAGCTTGACTGATAGTTCTCAACAAGAAAAGCTGAAAGATCACATGCTAAGCATTACCTTACTTGATCTTTTCCAACTCTTCCTCATTAGCATTGTCTGCAAATGAAATAAAGCATTTTAATTATGTTATCACTCAGGTACAGAATAGGGCAGCCAATTGGTTTCAAGAGGAAGCTTAACATTTAAACAGCAAACAGTTTCCAGCAACAAACTATAAAAGACAAATTTTTTTTTTCACATACAGCTAGAAGAAACACCTTTAACATTCAAGCAGTCTTTCTGGTGAGAGTTCATTTGTTTTATTATTATTATTTTTTTTTTTTTACGAAAAAAAAAGAGAGTACATTTTAAATAGAATGGAACACTTTAAGTATCTTAATTGTTCACTGGGAAAAAACACACCGAGTCTCA
>NW_006299705.1:16214063-16219480 GCF_000327345.1 Myotis davidii
GTTTTATTATTATTATTTTTTTTTTTTACGAAAAAAAAAGAGAGTACATTTTAAATAGAATGGAACACTTTAAGTATCTTAATTGTTCACTGGGAAAAAACACACCGAGTCTCATGATTGGCGGTTCTTCCTTTTGGTGGTGCAGGTTGAAGATGTACCATGACTTTACTAGGTCTATAATAATTTTTTCTCTTCAAACACGTTCAGATCTGTTGCTTTGATGGCATCTTAGAATTGCCTCTGCTTAATCTTTTCATCAGGATCTGTAAGTGCTTTCAATGGAGAAAAATGCTGTACATTGTGATGGCTATTGGTAGATCTAAATGTTTAGTCATAACACATACCTAAAGACTAGTTTGTGTGTGTGTGTGTGTGTGCCTTACTTAGTAAGATGTATTTATGGATACAAGTTTTAATTAAGGTTATGGTGGTTTGTGATGAGTGCCCAAGATCATTGGTCTTTTGTATAAAGTAAGTCATAAAAATCCAAAGAATATTTTATTTGCTCTCCAGTTTTAAAAAATTTTCAATAAAACACTAAGATATTAACTTTCTAATTAACCTCTATACCCTCTCTTAGCTTTTTACTATCCTTAAGGCAGATGAAGTGGAGAATAGGGGCTATTTGGAGAAAAGAATATAACTTATAGGAATGTTTGCCATATTTGTGTAGCAAGGACATGTATCCCCCCCTTTAAGAACTATATCTCTTTCAACAGGATTCACTATAAAGTAAAACCATTTCAGAAACCATTCATAAGTTACAAAAATACAAGAAAGAAAAGATTTTAATACAAGATTTAGTTATATAAGAAGGGAACCTTTGGCCAAAACCAAGATATGGAAATTGTGTTGCATTTCTAGAGTAGAAAGTGAGAAAAGCATAAAATTGTCAAAGATAAGGATACATTCCTACTTTCTTTAAATAGTGGTTTTATGGGTTATACTTTCTCTATATACTTGCTGAGTTAAATATTGATGAAAATAGGGAAGAATAATAGATTTCCTAAGGTTATAATAATTTCCCATTTTCCCCCCAAATAGAGCCAGGAAACTGCAAAGCATTGCTATTAAGTACTATTATATAACTACTTTATATGTTTTCTAAGTACTAATGTCCAATTCATTTTAAAGTAACAAAACCCACCACTGGGTTGTGGAGATGCGCATGTAATGGACATGTGGTAAATGTTTGTTGTTGATGTAAAATAAGTTATTGCAACCATCATCATCATCACCACCACCACCACTTTCCATCATCACTAAAAGGTAATTGGAAACCAAACATTTTTGTAGTATGACATATTCATAAAAACAGTCCCATTAGGCATCAGAAAATAAATGTTCAACTTTCACAGGCACAGAGTTTCAAGGAACAAAGAATGGTAATTCTTAGAGACAATGTTTTGAGTCAAATAAACAGAACAATTAAGATAAATAAATTGAAAAGTAAAATCTCTTAACTCATGGCCATTTGTCATCATCATCTAGTACCTAAGAATCTTATAAAATTCCATTCTGTAAGAAATGTTGTACTCTTAAAAAAAAGAAGCTAAGAGCATGAGAGAGAGTTGAATTTCAGGGCAATGCTACTCTATAGTATACGGATTCACTACTACTGGCAAAGTCACATCTCCTGACACAGAACTACTGCATACTATTAAAATGTAAAATGAACTATAGGGTTGGTATTTTTACTGCCATTCAAAATTGGCTTTACACACAGGCGGCACAGTATTATTCTTCAGACTGAGACACTGCTACAAACAAAAAGTCAGCAGTAACTTTCCTAAGTGTAAATATGAAAGATCTGGCATTCATGGGAACCAATTCATTATTTTCTGGATTGAGTATCTTGAGTTTTTTATTAGATCCAGTGACTTTCAGAATGGTCCTAGATCTTATAACAATATTTCTGCTTCTTTAACCAAAACAACTAACTAAATAATAACTTCGAGTATCCCTCTCGCAAGTCTTCTTTTTAGTTTAGATGGTTGGGTTAAGGTATATTCAATTAAACTGAAAACAGTAGAAAAATTTTTAAAAAGTGAATTTAACAGACATACTATTATGCTCCTTTGCTATCTTGGAAAAAGGTTAGAAAAGAAAGATTGTTTGGGGAATGTTAAAGATAGGAGATGAAGCAAATTATAGAAAAAGAAGATTTTGTTTTTTGCTATATGATCTTCAGCTAAGAAACATATGAATTTGTTTTTGAAAGTGTCATTATCTAATATCATTAGAGTACAATCAGAAAAATTTATTAGCAGCTCAACTTTTTTTGAAGCCAATAAAAGAAATAAGTAGCATAAAAATATGGCCTGTGATAGAGCTGCAAAACTGATTACTTTTTTTTAAAGATTCCACAATCTCAATCCACTTGTGCTTTTATATTTTGTTGTGATTTTTTTTAGGCAATTACATGGCTTTAAAGAAAGAAATTACAGAATGAGTAGATATTATTATATACACATATAAAATATATGTATCACATTTATATAGGTGGATATTTTTTCAAATGTTAGCTATGAAATAATTCAGGAAAAAATAAAAAATAAACCAACATGGAAAAATTTTTAATTTATTAAAAGCCAATTAGGGTCAATTCATATGTTTCTTAGGATTTTCTTTCTTCTTTTTTTTTTTTGCTTTAGCCAAGCAATTTGTACATCTAGGTTATCTAAGAGAGTGTATAACACAAATTAACTCACTTTTATTTCACAAATTCTCCAATGAAGAAAGTTGTGGATTGAACTCTGCTAGAAAAAGAGCCAGAAAGAACTCAAACACACCATCATACCAAAATACCGTACACAGGACACATATGTATTCACGACACACTTTTAAGAGATCAAAAACAAGACATGCATTCAAACAGAAATGACAGTTGTATCATGCAACTCATCAGCATGCCCCCATGAAAATTTTGGGTTCTCCTACACAAAATGCTGGAAACTTTATACATACACACACACACACACACACACACACACACACACGTATACACACATCTGGGATTTAAAAAAAGACTCATTAACTCAAAGAAGAAGATTTTAATATAAGCAACTATGAAATACTTTGGCTGTTACTTATACTGTATTTCTTAAATTGCTGTGATTGGACATTGCATATTTTAGAGGCCTTAGGGGATTCAGCAGGCTGATAGGATTTTCAATGCATTCTTCAGTTTTACTGATTTCCAGAACTAGCAGTCCACACAAGGAGAAGTCACCCAACTGCATTATTCATGACATTTATTGACAGTGTATAAAAAACTCATAAGATAACTGATTTAGAAATCTTAGCACTTTCCGATGCTAAATTCTCTTTTTCCAGTTACTCATTTTTTCCTACGTTTGACAGCATTTTCTTAACATCAATGCTCTATTTCCTATTTGATTGTTAGCATTTATTTCTTAATGGCTCTTGAAACTCATATTTCATTTTCCATTTTGAATACACATAAGTTAACTTTTGTAAACACAGGCATAAGAATAAACATGTAGTTTTTAAAATAAAGCCTTAAGTCCCAAAAGCTTAAATAATTTCTGAGTTAACAAAGAGAAGAGAATTCTTCTAATTTTGCTGTGTGAGAGTCAATAAAAAAATCACCTTCTATTTCATCCCCATATATCATTCTAAATATTAAATGGAATTGTGATCATTTACTAACTGATTTCTGGTTTGCTGCATTTTGAGATAGGGTTTCTCTAAACAAGATTTGTTCCTTGATAATGGGTGAAAGTTCAGCATGTCATTTTTACTGTAGCAATATGTTATGTATTCAGGAATATAAAAATTTAATTTGAAAACATATTGGATTTCTGGCTGGATTTAACCAAGAAAATTCAAATGTATTCCAGAGAAATGCATTTAGCTAATGCAAACATGTTACAAAATGAAAAAAAATACAGTGACCTGCTTCTAATTCATTGTCATCATTAGAAATTTTGAGACAAGCAATATAGACTGATTTAAAGCACATTATCATTAGCATACCAATTTTAAGAACTCAAAAGGAAACTTAAATCATTATTTAATATTGTTTGTGACAACCTCAGGGATTTGAATATTGAAGTAAGAAAAAAAACAAAACATAGTATATTTTCCTGCACCTTTAAAGCATCCATTCCTTCAAATCCTCATAGATATTCAGTTACAACCCATTGAACAATCATTAGGTACAGAAAGCTGGGTTAGGTTTTGAGAGATGTTATCATAAGGAAATCGGAAGCAATAATTTACATGTATGTTTTTTTAAAAAGAACGGACTGATAGAATATAGGATGGAGGTGAGCAGAAGTATAGTATAGGTACATTTGGAGAAGTATAAGTGACATTGAAGAAAGCTTGGACTTAGAGAAGGCGAGTTTTGCAAGAGTTTGCATGGCTGGAACAGAAGTTACAAGTGAGGGAACATTGTTGGTGATTGAAGAACCTTAAAGTTCCTCATCAGGAATTTCTGTTTAACCAGAGAAGTAACCACAGGTTACTGAAGACTTAGGAAAAAAAAAAGAAAAAGAGGAAGGTATAGAACCTAGCACAATGCTTAGTAGATAATCAGTAAGAGGGTTTTTGTTTTGTATTTTTCAAAATAGAAAAAATGGTCCTTGTTCATAGTTTTAAAATCTCATAGCTAGTGTTACTTAACAATTTAGAAATATTAATAAAATAGCCAAGGAACTGCTACATGGACCAAAGAAGAGGAGAAAAAAGCAAATTATTATGTACTTGCTCAAAATGTTGAGTACAACATATGCTTAGGAACCCAGATCCAAATCTAGGACATCAGACTCACCAGGATATTGAGAAATTCAATGGAATTTCCTATGAGGAACATTTTAACCTTCCTCCCCACCTCTTGACCCACTTCTCTGTAGCCAACTCATGTCCCCAGCTACTAATCACATGATCACACCCATGAGGAGGAGCCAATATAGCCACACCCGTCACCCTCCTCTCTGCTCCTCTGGTGTGGCCAAGGTCAAGATGGTTCACCAGCCAGAGGCAGGCTTGGTATAGGCTGCAGCTGTCAGGCCTTTTCTGAGGCACTGAGTCCTGGCTAAGACACTTGCTTTCCTGACGAAGAAGAGAGAAGGCAGGTGAAAATCCCCATTAATACAGGAGGCAAAAAGACAGTTTTTCAGTTGGCACAGAATAAATCCAGTGCTATTTAGGGCTTTGTAGGGGAAAGATATGTGCCGGGAGCCGGTCCATCCTTGCTGTTTCAAGGGACCTGGCATATATGGCATGGCATACTGTTCTTAATATGTTTGCTCCCCTTCTTGGCACTATGTGTTTTAACCAAGGTCACCTCTGCGAGAAAGGTTGTTTCCCCAGGTAGAGATTTTCCCCTGAAATTAGGGAGGGAATAAAACCTCTTAACTGCCAGGCGGGTAATTAATCACTTTAACTAT
>NW_006299705.1:16219649-16242638 GCF_000327345.1 Myotis davidii
ACACAACCCACACAGAACCTAGACACAGAACCGACACAGAACATAGAGATAAAACCTAGACACAGAACCTAGACACAGAACATGGCAAAAGATCCTGGACAGAAACTGGCCACAGAACTTACACACAGAACCTAGACACAGAACCTAGACACAGAACATGGCAAAAGATCCTGGACAGAAACTGGCAACAGAACCTAGAGAGGGAACCTAGCGAGAGAACCTGGCTGAAGAACCTAGAGACAGAACCTGGCTACAGAACCTGGATAGAACAGGGCAAGAGAACCTGACTAGAACCTGGTGACTGAACCTGGCTGGAGAACCTAATGAGGGAACATGGCTACAGAATCTGGCTGGAGAACCTGGAGAACCTGGCTGGAGAACCTAGCAAGAGAACATGGACACAGAACTTGGCTGGATATTGTGGCTAGAGATCCTGGCAAGGCTGCTGATCAACTGAACGCTGTCTCCATGTCATTCCTTCTTTGCCGACTCCGTCCACACCTTTGGGGACCCCTAGACCTGCTGGGGTTGAACCCCAGCAGATATGAAGTAAGGCAGTGGATGAAAAATACTTGGCAGTAAAATATTTCTTCCAAAAAGCTGGGATTGAAGTAAAGAAAATGGCATGAGGATTTCTAAAAGAACTGTTTGTGCTGGAGAGATATGATAAAGAGAAAGGAAAGGAAGAAAAAAAGATGAATAATGCCAGGTTTTTGATGTGTAACTGTTTTATGTAACCCACATGTTTCTTCCCTATTCATGTTTGAGGAATCACTGGTGATCAACAACCAGGCGCTGAAATTGTTTTAAATGATTTTTTCTCATTAGGAAGACATTGTGCCTAAATAAGTCTGAGCAGCTATGAGGATTGAAGGACTTTTGCAAGAATTGTTGAAAAAGAAATAGAGTTGGGAACTATTTTGCCTGTGCTGACATCTATTTCTGTGAATTTAGAACAAACAGCAGTTCCATCATAAGATCACTTGATACTTATTTGATCCTTCCAGCCCTCAGTTTGATGTGTGAGTACTTAATAAATACCTCTTTAATATAAAAATTTAGTAGACCTTCATCATCAAATCACCCAAATAGCTACATGGTTCGGGGATGTACTAGACCTCAGTCACTTAAGTATTTTCATGTATGAAGTGCTGTTCTTCATTAGAGTACCAAAGAATCCCAAAGCAAAAACATTCTATCGCCAAGTTTTGTTGATTTTAGCTCCTTTAGGTAAATCTAATCATTTCCCTCCATTTCTATCTCTGACAGGTTTGATCTAAACTTCCATTATCTTCCACCTGGATTTTTGCAATAGCCTTCTAATTGGTTTCCTATCGTGCAGATGCAGAGCTATTTTCAAAAAGCAAATATGATTATGCCACTTCCCAGTTACAGACTTTTCAATGGCTCCCACTGCTCTCCGAGGAAAGACCACAAACCTTACCACGGCCAATGGTCCCTACACAATCTGAGCATTCCTTTCCACTCCAATTGTCATCGTGTACCATGATCTTCCACACACTCTGCTCTCACCTTCTCTAAGCTCCAATACTTTTTAAATTCCTCAAATGCAGCATGGTTCCTCTAGCCATGAGGCCTCTGCACACGCTCTTTTATTCTGCTTAAAATATTGCCTCTTTTCCTCGTTTTTGCCTTACTAACTCCTATTTATACTTTAGACCTCAGCTCCTATTTGACCTCCTTAGAGAATCCCACACCCCAGACTGAAACAATTCCTCCTATATTTGCTGTTATAGCAACACGTGCCTCTCTTTCATGACACTTAAAACAGCTGTCAGCATACGTGTTCTTTAGTGATTTTTTTATTCCTGAGTTCTCCACTGGATATAAGTTCTCTTATATCCTTAGGGTCTAGCACAGGACATGGTGTATAGTAGGTTCTTATTGAGTACCACGTCCTCACCCACTCTTCTGTCTGCACACATGGACCTGTGCACACATACATATATTCTTCCATCATGCTAAGTTCTCACAGTAGGAATTATTTGCTAATACTTGCTTGAAAATAGAAATTTCTTCCTCACTGAATAGTTATAGAGACTTAAATCATACTTCAATATTACCTATGAATATGTGCGTTTACTGTTTAATTCTTTAAAAGATAGAGAAAAGTACTTATTGAGAAGGGTGAATTTTTCAAGGATTTTAAAACACTAATTTGAAGATGCAATTCATTATTTTCATCTACAATTTAGAGAAAATATCAATAATACCTTTCAGAAAATGATATATACCTACTCTAATCATGCCTTATTTTAAGACAGCAACACACACATTGCTGAAAGAACATTTGAACTTGCCGAAGAGATTATGTCTACTCCTAAAATATGTTACAATCAGACCTAGTGAGAGTAGCTCCCGGTACACAAAAGCACATGGAGTCTAATAAATAATCTCTGGTAAATTGTGGCAGAAAGTGCACTGGCCAGCATACCAATGTGGGTCAAACCTGCCATTTTTAATATCCCTTCAGCAGTGATATAGTAATTGGCTCCTCTGTATCCCTCGTCAGCTTCTCATAGCAGCATGATGTGCAAAGAAGTAGAGACAGCCAGTGCTGGGAAATGGGTAGCACTGATACGGTAGTCCATCAAAAAGATTAAAAGTACTCACTTATCATTCAGCAAACAAATACCAAAAAGCAGAAACTCTGTTATCATTTCACTTCACTTTCTTTGTTATGGCACACCTGACAATATAGTCAAAATGGTAAGTTCTGGATACCTCCAGGTAGAACTCCAAATATTTAACTCATTAATAAATGTATTCCCTGAATGCACACTATCATTTGTCTGCAACACAACATGTCTGAAACTGGGTAAATCAAATGATAATAAAAGATGCAAATGTGTCTCTTATTTACAACAAGAGGTTCTGATCCGGAGCATAGGACAGGAGATTTGAGTTCAAGAGATGCAATACACAAGGACTAGCGATACCAGGATACTCACAGAAACAAAGGACAGGCCAGATTTTCATACACTGCTTCTCTTTATTATTACCTCTGGGCTCAGAGAAGGCTCACAACATTCAAACAGTGTTTGAATGGACACCAGAGGGCAAGTTTGAGAGCATGAAAACAGCCCTACAAGGCTGTGGGGTGACTTACCACATCCCTGTGTTCTCCTTCCTTAGGTGTAAGGGTGACTGACAGCAAAATGATTCCAAGGTCATGGTCAGGATAGTGGGGATCTTTCAGTGGTAGAGTCACATCTGTGGGCCTGTGGTAGAAAATATTAAGATTCTGAAGAGTTATTCAATGAATAAGTCAAAATATATTTTATATCAATATTTTGGTCTTCCTTTACACTCCTGTTACAATTTCTGTTGTTATTAACATTTCATCAATGAATTAAGTTGTCCAATAAGTTTTGAGCCAACAGGGTATACTCGGGTTCACTAGATAAGTTTCAGTCCTGTATGGGGTTCTAGAAAGGCCATGGGGTCATTGGAAAGGCCAAAAAACCACAACAGTATTGAGAAACATACACGTTCCTGCTCTATGATCTCGAAGCACACAGAATGTAATGGTGGGTATTTTCTATAAATTTGAGTCATAGAACTAAATAGGGTCACTTATTGACCACTATTTTCCTTTTAAATCTTTAAGATTTTCTTTTTAAATCAGGAGTATGATATTGAGTAAATAAATGAGTGAGAGAAGAGGAAAATACAAAATATACTTTGCCTGCTATATATTACAGACATACTTTAAAAACAATGTCTAATTATTGAAAGAAATTCCAGTATTTAAAACAGTACTTCTATTTTGTAGGTTTTTTAAAACCTATGCCTGAACCATTTTCAGGTTCAGAAATACAAGAAAATCAATAATTTGGTCAATACTTAGAAGACTTTAGAATGTCCTTACATCTTTATCATGCAATCATTATAGTTAGGTATCTGAGGAAGACATTATGAATTGCTTAGTATTTACTACTCACAATCACTTTTAGAAAATAAGCAAAATATACATTCAATAAGCAATGCATAGGCGATATCTTATTTCCATATTTTAATTTATATTTAACAAATTAGGGTTCATGCCCTTCATTAACCCAAGTGACTGTGTAACGTTTGGCGCTAAACTTGAATCTTGAAATGTTGGCAAATTAGGAATGTTCCTTTGCTTGTTCAGTCACTTGCTCATTCACTTCATTCACAAAACATGTATTAAGCACATATTAAATGTCACACATTATGCTAGATTATGGGTAAAAACCAGAGTTCAAGACCAAAGATAAGATCCTTACCTATACTGAGCTTAACTTTTAGGAAATTATACAGTTGGAGTCTAATACTGGGACGAGGATTTGGGATTGAGAACCTTATGTAGTTTATTATAATACTAGGAAACTCTTTCAAATAATGCTTAATTTACCAAGTCAAGGAATGACATTATTAAAAATATAAACAGGTTTCTAATATTAGGGGCTTTAACTGAAACACAAGTAACCTGTTAGAAAGATAATATATATATGCTATAATCATTGTGATGAAAATTGTTCCAATATGATTTTAGTTATAGCTAATTATATTCAGAGAATAACAAATTTACTTTTTATTTTAACAAATATATATTAAGTATTATATTGTGCATGTGTGTATATATATATGTGTGGGGGGGGGCATGTATGTGTATGGGTTTACAACTTGGTTTGACTTGTTTTCCTATAATGATTACATATACAAATTAATAGGAAAAACTTCATTACATTTTTATAATGATTGCATGATAAAGATTTAAGGACATTTGCAATTGCTTTATGATACATCTATTATTTTCTTTCAAAGAAATACCTAAATGCATTATATAGTAGCATAAGTATTTATATGCTACTATTATTACCCATTTTTCTACACCCAGAGTCTACTTATTTACACATGGAATGCAACAGCATAATTATAAATATATAATTTTCAAAAGCAGTATGTGGTTTTAAAAAGTGTTTGGGGAAAATGGAATGATTAGGTAATATGTAAAATAAATAATGTGTCAACATAAACACCAAATGCTTGCATATCTTTTTATTTTCTTAATCATCCCATAGTTTTCTACTTAAAGTTATTTTTCACAATAATTTTATCTTTAATAGAGAAGAGAAATTTATGCTCTGTGATTAAGTCCAATAGTTTGCATATCCTTATGTAGAAGTCTTCAGAGAAAATAATATGGTCTTTATAGAATAATATGGTCTTTACAGCACAGACCATCACAGTTGGAACTCAGTTTTTACGATAATGAACTAACTGCATACACCACCATCGAGGACACTTCCTTCAACTGTAGTGAGGTGGGGAACCAGCGATCACTTGGGTTCTATTTTTAGGTCAAGCCTGCACTTTAGGTTGCAATGAAGGACACGACACGTGGGAATTACAGAAAGGCCCCTTTTTTGTCAAGTTTGAGGCAAAAATGATCTTTGGGAGACCAATAAGCTGTGCTCAAATTCAGCTGCCTATAACAGTTAAGGGGTCTCTATAATTTGTATTTCTCCACACATCTACATTTATAGAAATATAGAGTAGTAACCTAGCCCATTATATTGCTTTCCTCTATTCCTGCCACATGATGGAGCATGATCATCTGAAACAGAATTCTTTCTCCATAAAACCGTCAAAGATTTTACAGCTTCCTTTGCTACCCATTCCAACACTACTTGAGCCTATTTTTTCTTCCATAGTATTAATCAATTCTTAACTCCTACGTTGAAATGAATTTTTAAAAATATAAGGCCCTAACTCGGTACAAAGAATAATTAATATTAGCAATAGTAGTATAACTTTACAACTGGTCAAGCAATGGCAAACTGATGTAACTGAGCAAATACAACCAGGCTGCCTCCACTTTTTTGGCATTCCTTGGTAACCTAAAATTACTGGTGATTACTTTGGCTCAGGTGAGAAGTTGCAGTTTTTGAAGAAAAGTGCACACATTTTATTCGCATATGGTGGCCTGATTCTTAAGTTAATAAATATGATTAGCAAGCGTAATCTTCTCTATGCCCCTTTACAACCATACAAGCAATGCAGGAGCAAGGACTGTGTCATTTATCTCTAGATTCCTGGTACTTAGCACTGTGCTGGGGCACAAAGCAGGCATCCAAGAATTTTTCTGTTGAATGGTTGTTGAGTAAGATAATCAGGGAACATGTTTTTATTTCCATTGGGTTGAGGAGAAAAATGTACTTAAGAGAGTCTGCCTAGCATGAGAGCGCACCACCACACAAGACTAAACAGCGACTAGAATCCAGATCTGCTGACATTATTTATTACACTGGCCCAGCTTCCTAACAAGGTGTAGTGATATCATGACAGTTCAAAGATCACCTGTTCAACTCCAACTGTGTGAGATCCAGAAAGGCTGAACCCATAAAATCATCCTGTAGTCCAAAATCATAGTCAAATACCTATGAAGCCAAAAAGAAGACATTATTATGAAAAATTCCAAAATAAGCTTTAAATGAAAACATCTTGGTATTGGATTTTGTCAATGTCACCTAAACAATGTCATTTCCTAATATTTATTTTTAAAAATTTATTTCTGTGCTGTGTAATACTAGGATCTCAGAAAGCATTCAAAAAACATGGTATTTAATTTCCTACTTAAAGTTATTGATTTATAACAATACAATAAAATACAATAAATCATCAATACACAATAAATCATTAAAAATGTGGGAAGCACAGACTTTCCTCATTTACACAGACTTTCCTATTTTCCTCATATTACAGAAGGGCATAGCATTCCTGGAAGGCAGAGTAAGTTTGTAAGAAATTCAACAAAGATGTCTTCCAAACTGAGCTACAGATGATGAGAATGTAATTCCAAGTTCTTCATATGCCTCAGGTCATTGTAGGTAAATTTTATAATATTATAGGACAATATCACTGAAGCATACAAATAGGTGAAAATTGAGATATGATTGAAGCATTTAGTAATGTTATATTAACGTTAAGTTAAATTAATTTGATTGTCACAAGCAATGACTAGGGGAAAATGCTAACATGACTAACAACAGAAAGGACAAGAAAAGAGAGAACACTTCTTCCATCTGTCAAAACAATTTACCCAGTATCTTCTCTGTGCTTTTCGTGGTTCTTATTCCTACTACAGTGAATGAGACAGGCAATGTCCCTGACTTCCTTATGTTTAGAGGTGCAACAGTCAATAAATACCCAAATAGACATGTACAGTTTAGTGATGGACGCTATGGAGAAAAAAAATCTAAGGGGTGTGTTGGGAGCTGTTATTTTAGATAGGGAGTTCAGGAAGACCCCTTGGAGGAAGTGTGTTCTTATAGAGACCCCGTGCTGAGAAAGATTAACCTGTTAGTAAGGAGAGAGCACTCTAGGTGGAGGAAACAGCAAGCAATTAGCATATTCAAGGATAATTATTAAGAAACCATTGTGGTTGAAGCAGATTGAGAAAGATGGAGAGTGGAAGGAGATTGGAGAGAAAGCTCAGAGCTAGACCAGTTAGGGGCCTTTCTAAAAAAACTAAGTCAGCGGTTCTCAACCTGTGGGTCGCAACCCTTTTGGCGGTCGAAGGACCCTTTCTTTCACAGGGGTTGCCTAAGACCATCCTGCATATCAGATATTTACATAACGATTCATAACAGTAGCAACATTACAGTTATGAAGTAGCAACAAAAATAATTTTATGGTTGGGTCACAACATGAGGAACTGTATTTAAAGGGCCAGAAGGTTGAGGACCACTGCTCTAAGTAAATGGGACTTGGCTAATTTTTATGTATTTAAGTTTTTCTTATTCATTCTCTCAGTCAAGATTGATTCAGTGCTTATCATGTGTCAGACTATGCTAAGCATTGAGAAAACAGTGGTGAGCAAAACTGACACTGTCAGTGTTTACAGTTTAGTGAAGGAAACACATATTAAACAAGGAAGTGCATAGGTGATTACACATTTTGATAAGTGCTGTAAAGAAAAGAACAGGGACTGAAAAGAAAAAAGAAACAGTGGAGGTCAAGGAAATTTTTAAGATGAAAAAACTGCTACTAGATGAAGTTTGAGCTGTGTTTCTTGACCTTTTGAAACAGAAAATCATATACTCTTACACTGGAGCATATGAGCATAAATAGGTAAGTTCTCTCTTGAAAGGACAACCCAGGCAACCTAGACTCTCCAGGATGTGAGAATCCATAGCCCGGTGATCCTGTGCCCAATTCTTGGTACAAGTTTGAAAGCTGGAAGCAGAGGTAACAGTATCCACAGCAGCCTGAATCAGTTACTGCTTTTTCTCTAGTGCAGGTGTACTTCTTAACATGAAAAAATCAATATTAAAACAGCAAGATAAATACTTTGCATTATAAAAGGATTCTTAAATTTGAAGAGTCATAAGGGGATTTATTTAAGTAATAAGCTCCCCTAATGCCTCTTCAATTATTCAATTTACAGTCATTTGATTTACCTACAATCTTTCAGAAGTACATTTGTTGTAGAAAGCACAGCACCCCTGCAATAAATATTCTCCTTGATCAATTACACTTCTGAGCTTTAGTCATCACTCGGTGGCCTATCACATGAATATATCTCACATCCATGCAACTGCCACCTCGGCATTTGCAAGTGGCTGCGGTACTGTACTTTACAACATAAAATTTACGTTAAAAATTAGAGAAATTTCTCTTGTACAATCTCTTTTAATTGTACAAGTGGCTGCGGTACTGTACTTTACAACATAAAATTTACATTAAAAATTAGAGAAATTTCTCTTGTAAAGGCTTAAAATCTTGGGGAGACTATAGTGAAATATAATCAATGAGAACACCTGGGGTACACCTGTACATGTGAGTGAAGAGCTGTGAAACTAGCGAATTGGTTAAGTATAGACAACCCAGCTGGGTGATTCAACATTTAAACTCTGTTTACTCTCATGGTGAGAGTCTTTCCTACTGTCTCAATGCTAGATGTTTACTTTAGTTCTCAATTCCTATTAATCAGCAAAGGCATAAACCTGGGACCAAATGGAAACATCAGCATTCATTCGTTATGAAATTATTAGCTATGTTACTTGGTTCAAGTTCTATAAACCATTTGTCAGAGGGAGCACCGCTTCAGGTGGAGCTTCAGAAATGTAGAGCATAGAAAATAAATACAAGGAAAAGATACTCCCACTACACAATATGCACATTTAATTCTTATCAATGGTGTTTTTCTCTATATTTACTATATGTTAGGCACTGTGTTAAATGCATTACATAGATTTTTAAATTTAATTCTTACACAACTCAGTGAACAAGGTATTGTTTCCGTTTTGCAGATAATGAATCCAAAACTTAAAAAGAATATGTTACTTTCCCCCAAATCCCAGGATTGAAAGGAGTCAGATTCAAATATTGTTATACTGAATTTCAGAAATTTAACAAATATAACTCTGGGTGAAGTTCTGGGAATTCAAATGTGAACAATTAAATGGGATCTTTGCTTTCAGGAACCCTCCACTCCATTGTGTTGGAAATACGAGGTAAATTTAGGTAGAAATTGCTTGGGGGCTCAGTAACAGCTCTCTTCATTCTCAAATGAGTTTAAAATAACAAATATTCTACTAAATGCATTTGTTTAGCTTCTGAGTCAATTGTCTCCCAATAAAAACTGAATTAGGTTGTGGATCAGTTAAAATGCTTTTTTATGCAAATAACAGAAAACAACTCCCACTGACATCAGCCTGAATGGGGACTTGTTAGCTCAAATTACTGAAATATTCCTAGGTAATTATGGCTTTGGGGGAGTTTCAATTTGATGGTTTGAATGATTCATACTTTTATTCATTCATTTATGTGAAAAAAAAACATTGGTGAGCACCTACCATTTGCCAAGTACCGTTCTAGGCACTGGAAATATAGCAGTTAAACAAACAAAGTCTTTGATTTCTTGGGTCTTCCGTATAAGGGAAAGATGCAGACAATAAATAAATGCATGTTAGGTAGTCACAAGTGCCATGGAGAAAAATATCTCAGCTTAGCGGAATAATGGGAACTGCTGTTTGTATAAGAGAAGCTGGCAATAGAATGAAGTAAGGAGGCTTAATGAGAATAGAAAGTGGGAAGATACCCAGATCATACACTATGACCCAAGATATAAGATTCTTCTCAGAAAATATATTCTGACTCATTTTCATACCGAAGCAGCTTCAAAATAACCATTTTACTATAAAAGAATGATTAAACTCTAAAGAATAGAACTGACATTGTAAAACAAAGAAATGAAACAAAACAAAACCTAACTGTGGCCATTGCAGTTAATCATTTTTAGTGAAAAATAGAAGCGATGTTGCTTTATTGCTGAGTGGACATAGCAATCTTCATCCCTCTGGGACTCATCTACCTATATAAAGGAGATGAGACAGACAGACAACAGTATGGTGGTTACCAGAGACAAAGGGGAGGGGGGTGAAGGAAGGTATAAAAGGATAAAGGGGGTCAAATATATGGTGACAGAAGTGTAAGGACAGAAAAAAGGCCTTTCTTTTTCTTTGCTGTAGCCTTCCACAATTTAGGAGAAGCACCTGGTAATTAGACCCCAAGATTGTTAGCTCCTCTGACTCAAACAGCCCCTCTGTTCAAACTGTAAGACAAGATAAGCTACTCTCAAGGCTACAGTCTTGCATACCACTCCTTCCTGCTGTTTTTGCAACTCAGGGATAATTTGCACCAAGGAGTCTCTAGTTGTAGAAAATTCCCTTACTCCCTCCCTTCAAACAGGCCTCTTTTGGACTCTTCATAATTTTTGCTCTAAGCATGTTTTATAGGTTTGGGGAAAATACTGATAAGACACCTCCCTAGGACATCTGTCCAGACTGTCTCCTGAAAAACAAACTTCACTTCAGCCCAAATCCTCCTCCCTTACTTGTCACCTAGCAACAGCAGCCTTACCCTTTAAAAGGGGGAGCTGCTTTTTGTTTCTTGTCCTGTATTGATTAGCAATGCACTGGCCCTTTTCCTTAGTGGAAAGTAAAATAAACATCCTCTCTGTATCTCTTCTTTAAGTTGTGAATTCTTTCACAGCCCTGTCACCTGCCCGACCCTAACAGGAAGGAGATTTGACTTTGGGTGGTGAACACACAAATGCAATATATGGATGTGTATTATAAAATCGTTCACGTGAAACCTACATAATTTTATTAACCAATATCACGCCAATAAATTTAATAAAATTTAAAAAGAAGATGATAGCAGTTACTTACTTGTAGGGATATTATCCGGATACATGAGATACAATAGCTCAGGCACTGAACACAATGCTCAGTAAATGGCAGCGACGCTGTGACTCTAGTAGATTCTGTCTCAAGACTCAATAACCTCACGTTCTTTGCCCATAAAGCAAAAGCAAGTACAATCATGTTTTTTTGTTTGTTTGTTTCTTTGTTTTGTTTTCCTATAGATTTTTAAAATCTAAAATAGTGGAGATTCTTGATTCGTGCATTTAGGAAGTGTTTTTGAATCATGCAAAAAAACAACAAACAAAAACACACATCTAAGATAACACCGACATTGTCTAACCTCAGAATAATTTCTTCTGGGTTCTCTGTGGTTTATGACGGCAAACGTATTTCCATTCAAACTGTTCAGTTGTTTCCATGTAAATGTCTAGGAATGTGACTCCCTACCTAAGCAGTGCATCAGAAAAAACTACTGCTTTTTTAAAACACAGAAACATGGGCTCTATCTCCTAAATCCTGAATCAGAATCTTTAGGAAAGAGACTAGAACATCTAGATTCTTTAAAGCTTTCTGGATAATCTTGTGTACAGCCAGGGTGGGAGATTATTGGTATATGACATCCTTTTAGGGCCCTTAAAACCTCCTGAGGAATAATTTTACATAAGACAGGAATGTGGCCTTTTAATTGAACCAAGCATATAGTACCTTTTCAATCTCATATCTTAAGCTTAAACAGACAGGCATCATTTAAGGAACTACCACTTTTGTTAAAATGACAATCTAAGAAACAGTGAAATAGCCCCTGAAGGAACTGTTTTCCTAAGTATCAACATTTTTCTACTATTCCGGAGAGCACTCCAATTTAATACCCAGGTTACAAGCTCATGATTAGGCCAAACACGCAACAATTTACACAAACATTTTCCCCTTTATAGTATTTCTGTCTCTTCCATGATAACTCTGGGTTTTCACTGTGTACCTTAGATAACAGAGTCAGTGAAATGACAATGGAGAATTTTAATTCAGTTCAGTGGAAATGGATGCTGAATTTACCCCATTGTTTAAGATGTGCCAGAGCACCCCTGAGGGTACAGAGCAGGCTCCAGAGGCTCCTATCTCAGTTAGAAGGACCACATTTTAACTCCCTACTTCTACTCCTACCTTATTATAAATGATTTTTTAGTCCCTTCTTCCAAAATAGTTTTCACCTCTTGCCCTTACTGTGAAGGCATTCAGAATGGAAGGAATATTTTCTTTCCACTAAACTAAAAGCCATACAAAACTCAACCAATTGCAAAGTATAATCTTACTTATTTTGTGCAGAAATCCAGTACCAGGATTTTTTGAAAAAAAATCTGTCTTTACTAGAAAGTTTCAGTACAAGCACTGAAACTTTAATGTGATTTTGTAACCTGCGTTCAGAACTATATTACTAGTATTTCCCTTGGTGAGCTTTCCATCGATAGAAATCAGACCCCAGGGTAGACATGGGTTCTTTTTCCTCTGACTAGATATGGGAAAGTAGTGCACTTAATATTTCATAACCATCCAGTTCATGGATACATTTTCATATTCCCTGTCACTAAAGAATTGGTTAGTCCCTAAGAAATCTTTCAGGCAAGATTAATCTCCCCTCATGGAGGATGTGGGCATCATATTAAAATCAAGTCAGTCAACAACACAAGGCTGTGTGGAGACCATGAAAATGATGCAATTTTCATGAAATTCTACTCACTTCAAATATCATTCCTACCAATGTATTTTATTTAGATCCTTGTGTGTTCAAGGTTAGGCAAAAAGTGAATAAAATGAAACAAAAAAATAAAGCAAAAATTTAGAGATTTTTTTCAAAAGAAGCCCTATGCAATTAACAGAAAATGAAAATAAAATAAAAATATCAAAGCATATTAAAAAGCATAACATAATACATAAAGTAAAATATGGTCATTTTTGTGATTGTACCAGTATTTGAGAGGCCAGTGTGATTTCTGTTTAACTTAAAAACTTTTACAGTTCACTGTGTATCTTCTGCATGGTAGAAGTGAAGCCGTGGCTACTTAATGTTGTACACGGAGAACTCAAAGTAGTAGAGAAACAAAAGCAACCCTTGGGTGCTGTCTCCCAGCTTCTGTGTTCACAGTGTGTTGTGCATCTGCACACAGTGTCACTGTCTCCATTTATAGTACAAGTGTATCTGTGTGTATAGATTCTTGCTCTCTCACACCTAGACAACATTTTCCCCCCATCATTTTCTTGTTTTTAATTTCTTTTTGACCCAATTAGGAGATTTCTTGAAATAAGCATTTTGACATTTGCATTTTTACATAGAGTAACACTCATTCTTGAATACAAGAGAAAAGCGGAAGAACTCACCCAATTATCTACTGGGGAAGTTCATCTGTAACCCTTGTAAAGACTCACCCATCTGTCATAGTGTAGTATCCCATTAAAGAAACAGATCCACAACAAAGGTAAATAAAAGTTACTCCTTTTCTCCCCCCGACTTTTCTCTTAGGGACATTAAATGAGATCCAACTGTCCAGTGCTGTTCTTATTCACCCTCGATTCCTTTTTCAACCCATTTTCTTCATGGTTGCAGCTGCTCTAACTCATCTCTTCTAACTCATCTCTTCTAACTCATCTCATCCTCCCTAGAAAGAAAATTTCCATTACATCCCACTTGTCTTTCTTAAATTCCTTTTTCATCTCTGATTTTGAAGGTATTTCCTATTTTTTCTCATGTAGACATTTCTTTCCTTCTAGAAGGGAGGAGCAAGGGAGAAACATCTCTATCCCTGAAGGTCATCTCTTCGGTGGGAGGAGTTGGTGATGGATACTCTCACAATCTTTCTTATGCCACCACATAGTATATATTAAAGTACAGCTCACTAATCCTGTTTAATTGATTTCCTTTAGCTAAATCCACTTGAGACTATTTCTTATGTGAAATAAGTATATTCTCCCCATAATGAGTTCTAGAAACTTATCAACTGTAGACTTAGGAAATTCTCTATTCATTGATCTTATAAATTGTCATGCTATGAGTTTAATAAAACCTGGACTATTTTTTTCTTTATGTGAAAAAGAGAAACAACTGGAAGCAATACAAATGGAGAGTTGAGGGGAAGAAGGATGCCCAGAGACTGCTGAAAGAGCGATGATATGAGATTTTTGGCTCATGTGCCAGTTGTAACAATTTAGAGAAAAGGATGAAGGGTGTGGTAGAAAAGATAGAAAAACGTTTAGTCACTGAACGGGTCCTCAGAACATAGGAGCCAAACGAATATATGTACCTAGAGATATGAATTAAAGGAAAGTCAAGTATGAAACTAAAACAAGGAATTAGGGTTGTAACCCTTTCCTTAAATCCTTCTTTGAAAAACTACATTCAGCTAAAGAATAGACTTTTTTTCATCTTTGATAATACAATAGAGACAGGAATATTTCTCCCCCTATTATCTTTAACTTTCTTGTTTTCCAAGTAAAGCATTTGGTTTGCAATCAGGACTGGTAGATGCCCTGATATAATTCTTAATCAGAAAGGCTGGACTCTGTGTAAGCTTTCCTTGTTGTTAGCTTACACGGAGACTTGTTTGTATATGTGCCCAACGTGCACTCAACCAGTTGACCACAGAAAGCAGGAGGAGGTGGACTTCATAGTCCTCCTAAATGACTAACTGGCAATAGTACTGTCCTGAAGAACATGCTCCCACACCTCCTCCCTTCGATCTCATTTTTTATCACATCATTCACAGATTAGAATTGTGCACAGCAGACTACGGCTCTGGTGAAAAGTCTTGTCAGAGAGAGAGACAGGACAAAAAGTCATTAAACAGGGATTTTTATGTCAACTTGCATTAGTGAAAAACAAATAAATGGCTCACCTTCACATACAATGGCTCTCGGAGATGATCGACAAGAATGCACGCTTTCTCCTCCCACACAGGATTGAGGTTCTTGTGTATTATTTTACTTCTAAAAACTTCTTTTCCTCCAATTTTAAACTTCACATATGGGTCACTTGTCCCTGACATAGAAAAGCAGATCGGTCCATGTTAATTATGCCTTTCCATGGAGGCAAGAGAATAGCTCATCTACTCACCAACAAGTATTTCAAGGAATAAAAACAAAGCTTATCACCTGGAAAATAAGGGTTAAGAGTATTTTCCTAAATTTTTCCTGAAATATTAAAGTGACACTAAATTATTTATTATAATAATTATCATTATCAATCTTCTATACTCAATACTGTAACCCTGTTCTGGTATTTTAAAAAACTCTATTGCATGCTGCATATGTAAATGTAATTCATGTTATAAATGATAGAGATTAATCTGACATTCTCTTGGTATCAGATGGTTAACTCTAAAAAGGATGATCCATAATCTTGGCTGATTTAAGTAGTTTTAGACTTACATATGCTGCTAAAATTTTATACTAGTTTAATGGGCTTAATTAGAAAAAGATGAGTCTCAAATTGGGCTTCAATTTCATCCTTCGTTCCATATTCTCTTTTGTTTCAGAAGTTTCAGTTTCAGCACCTTAGGGAGGAATGAAGGTCTCAGGGGAAGGAATCAGGGGGAAGGGAGCAAATGTTTATGAAGTCCTCTCGAGATTATCCCTTAACATCTCCCAAGCTCCCAAAATAATAAAGAAACTCAGGGCTGTCAAGTAAGTTGCTTATGGACACACAGCCAGCAAGAGATGGTTAGGATTGCAACCAAGACTATTTGACTCCAATGCTGTGCTTTTTCTACTACACCTGCAAGAGAGAAGGGCCTTTACACACTTACACACATATACCATTTCCCATTTTGACTCATGAACGAGACCAGTCTTGGCCTAATGAGTCTATGTCCTTATTAAGAATTCCTAGAGCCCTGACCGGTTTGGCTCAGTGGATAGAGCGTCAGCCTGTGGACTGAAAGGTCCCAAGTTCGATTCCAGTCAAGGGCATGTACCTTGGCAGCTGATCGATGTTTCTCTCTCATCGATGTTTCTAACTCTCTATCCCTCCCCCTTCCTCTCTGTAAAAAAATCAATAAAATATATTTAAAAAAAAAGAATTCCTAGAGAAGGTGTATCCTTAATGACCCCAAGTAAATTATTTCAGTGTGTGACAACCTTCATCTTCAGGATATAACTCTTTATACAAGGCCCTTATCATAAAATTTTGTTTGATTTTTCAGTTTTCTCCCCAAACTGAAGTTATAGATGGTAACTATGTCTGTATGATTTAAAGGAAAGTATGAGTGGGCCTATGAAAACTGAAAAGCACCATATGAGTATTAGGCATTACAATTATGATACTGATCTCCTTAAACTCACTATCTATATCCCTCCCTTACACTCCCCTAATCTCAATGACACATAAATATATATGGGAAACATACGGTGCCTTATAGGATCTGGCTTTTCTTACTGAATCTCTTGGAGGCTCTCTCAAAACTCTCCACATTCCCCAAATAAATGTAATGCCCTTTTTCTTATGCACCTACTAGTAGACCTGAGCATAATGAAATAATGATCCCAATTTCCCATGCGAAATTCCCATTCGGGTAGTTTAATTTTATCATTATGGTACAAACTTTAAAAAATATTTATAAATGTAAATGCAGGCTATATCATCGTAACCTGTTTTAATGTATTCTTTAGGGAACTCAATGCAATAAAAATGTTCAGTACTTAAAAATGACTATTATTAACAGCAGTTCCCAACTTAGGGCTGAGGATCCTGGGAATTGAGAGTGTTGTAAAACATATATTGAGGGTTATTAAAATCCATGTACCCATTTGTATTTTCCCAGTCATGGCCTACATCAATTTATTGTCTTTCATTTTGAAAAGCATCGACATAACTGCTACTACCTGCTAAAATATAATAAGCTCTATAATACCAGAGCCTTTGGGGTCCCTTTTATAAAATCTTCAGTACTTAGTACAGAATCAGAACTTGTCATATCCATGATGCCATTTGAGGCAGTAAATATCCAACAGCCTGAAGAAATAACAATCCAGTTAACAAGAGTAGGTCTAAACGTTAAGGATTAGGGATAGATATTTTAGCCTGTGACAGGCACAAAAATCTCAAGGATTGGTATAATAGAAAGAGAAAGGCTGTTTTTAGGATTCTGAAAACAAGTTATGATGATGAAATATTTTATTAACGTGAAGATTTGGCCACAGGGTGACCTGGATTGGAGATAGTAGATATGTTAGCAAATTTCATAGTCATAACTGTAGGAGTGACAGAGTCATATGCACACTCATGGGCGCCAATCACCTGACTTTCCTCACTTTGTTTTCCCTCCATGGGATAAAATTTGCTGTACTTCTCTTTGCAACCATTGATTAGCCCTCTGGGACAATCATTAAAATTTAAAGTTTTAATAGTCGTGTTTCTTTAAAATATTCTAATTGTTTTCAAGTTATTAACTTAGGGGACCTTTAGTGACTTAGAGTCCTTAATAGTTCAAAACCTTCAGCTTATGATTACAGCTTACAGATTGGAAGACATTGCTTGAGAGTGAGTAAAATTTTTGCATGTAATCTTCTATGTTTGAAAGTGCTTTTCCAAACTTATTTCAGCAATTTATTATCTGATAACATGAATAGATATTATTAGCATTAAAAAAAAGAGTTCTGTGGTCAAGCGTATTTGGAAAATGCTGGTTTAAAATAAAATTAAATGGATTTGTTTTCTATAGCTTTTTAAAAAACTTTTATTGTTGACACTATTACAGATGTCCCCTGTTTCCCCCTCTTTACCCACCTACACCCAGTTCCTGCCTCTCCTTCCTCTGGCCTTCACCACACTGTTGCCCGTGTCCATGGGCCATGCATATATTTTCTTTGGCTAATCTGTTCACCTTCCTCTAGCTAGTACCCCCAGCCTCCCCCAATTTATGTTGGTTTGTTTCATGTATTCATACCTCTGGTTCTATTTTATTTGTCAGTTTATTTTGTTCATTAGATTCCACATATGAGATTATATGGCATTTGTCTTTCTCTGACTGGCTTGTTTCACTCAGCATGATAATCTCCAGGTCCATCCATGCTGGTGCAAAAAGTAAGAGTTTCTTTCATATGGCTGCACAGTATTCCATTGTGTAACCCTACCACATCTTTTTTTATCCACTCACCTACTGATGGGCTCTTGGGCTGTTTCCTGACCTTAGCCATTATAAATAACACTGCTCTGAACATAGGGGTGAATATAGTCTTTCTGATGGTTGTTTTGGGATTATTAGAATATATTCCCAGAATTAGGACTAGTCAAAAGGCAGTTCCATTTTTAGTTTTTTGAAGGAACTCCATACTGTTTTCCACAGTGGCTATACTAGCCTGCATTCCCACCAGCAGTGTATGAGGGTTCCCTCTTCTCTATATCCTCACCAACACTTGTCATTTGTTGATTTGTTGATGGTAGCCATTCTGACAGGTGTGAGGTGATATCTTATTGTAGTTTTAATTTGCATCTCTCTGATTATTAGTGATGTTGAGCATTTTTCATGTCTGTTGGCCGTCTGCATGTCCTCTTTGGAGAAGTGTCTATTCAGGTCCTTTGCCCATTTTCTTTTTATTCTAGCAGTTTTATTTCAGTGTGTGTTATCTCTCAATCATTTTTAATTGGATTTTTTTCTTCCTGTGTAAGTTCTTTTAGATATTTTGGAAATTAACCCCTTATGGCCTTTCAATAAGTAAATGGGCTCTCCAAGAAGGAGACAGGACATGCAGCATTTACCAGACTTTTTTGACCATAGGGCCTACTTTTCTTAAGCTCATATTTCAAGATTAATAATCCCCTGTCTCTCTTTATGAAATGCTACCTTATTATATTTTGTAGATCAGAAAGTTTCACATGTTTTTGGAGGTTCTTTTATTGTAATACACTTCCCAATGAAATCAGGGAATTTTATTACAATACCCCCCACCCCCCATAAATCCAAGCCATTAACATGTGGTTAATCTCTAATAAATATGTTATACCAGAATTTTTAGTTTGTTGGTATAAAAACAAAACACACAAAAAAACCACAAAAACCCCCAAACAATAAATCCATGTGCCTGTGTTGATTTGTTGCAATATTACATTCAACCACGAGATGGCACTAACACTTATCAAATTCAAAGTTAAGGCATCACCTCTGCACACTTGTTCTCAGGCATTTTCCTGTGCTTTATTGTCATTAGCTGGAACGTGACCCTCATAAAGCATTTTTTATGGTAATAATGAAATTAAAACAGGCAAGTAAACATGGGAGAAGAAAATAGGAGGTGCCAGCCCTAAAATAAAATTCAGCCTTTTGTTATTAATGTCATATTCAAGAGCAACTTTTCAACATTCATTTTATCAGGTAGCGTTCACTTCAGAATTTATTTGTAAACATTATTAAATATTTTATTATTGTTAATTCCTTGCTTCAAAAAATTTAGACTATCAAGTGTTTATTTCTGTACCCTAAGATCAAATTGTTTAAAAAAGAATTATGTGGTTTATATAATGTAGGAAAAAATTACATGTGCCAATGTTATATTTCATTTTCATATTTTTTTCAGAGCCAGGGCTCTGATAAGCACTTCAACATTTTATGTGATTGGTTAGAACAGTGGTTCTCAACCTGTGGGTCGTGACCCCTTTGGGGGTCGAATGACCCTTTCACAAGGGGTCGCCTAAGACCATCGGAAAACACGTATATAATTACATGTTGTTTTTGTGATTAATCACTATGCTTTAATTATGTGCAACTTGTAACAATGAAAATACATCCTGCATATCAGATATTTACATTACGATTCATAACAGTAGCAAAATTACAGTTATGGAGTAGGAACAAAAATAATTTTATGGTTGGGGTCACCACGAGGAACTGTATTAAAGGGTCGCGGCATTAGGAAGGTTGAGAACCACTGGGATAGAACAACAGAACTAAATTTAAGTCCAACAGAACTAAACTTTGAATGGGTCTTCTTTTGTGCTGCACTGAACACAGCAAACACAAGATGGCAACCTCTCCTCTCTTAAATAGTATTAGAGCTATTTAAAATGTAAATAGCCAGCAAATGCTGAGTCTCTTGGTTTCCATTCTCAGAATAAATAAGCCTCCTGGTTAGCAGGTTTAAATCAATCTTATCCCAAACCTAGCATTTCAGAAAACTGTAATTTTTCAATAATGCTAACTCCTAATAAAAGCAATGCCGATTTGAAACTCAGTCCCCATATTAGAATGCAAAAAAAGGAGAAGGAGGATGTACAGGTTGTTGGTGTGAACAAAATAGCTCCATCTTTGTAAACCCTGCACTTTCTCTATTCTTGATTTAACTTTGGGCTTAACTGGTCCTGGCCAGCACACACAGGCTTGTTGTTAATGATTAGCTGTGTTCTGCAAGCCTACACAGTGTAACCATAAAGATTCCTGTCGGTAATGGCCAGAAAGACATAAAAGCTGAGAGACTTTTATGAGTAATTTTTTTGGCATATTTTTAAAAAGTGCAAAGTTCAGTATTTGCAAGAAAAAATTATCTGTTGAAAATGTATGTTGTATAATTCATTTCAGCTGAGAAAAGATTTATTATTTCACTACTTTCTTTAATCATTTAGGAATATATGAACATATAGCAGAAAAATAATGTCTATTTCCAGATTTCTCCTTCTTAGTTGTGTAGAAATAGCAATTCTATTAGATTTGTTAAATCAAGAAAAAAATTAGCCCATAAATAACTATAAACATTGCATGAATAAACAGTAGTATAAGAAAGTGTCTGAAAATAACTGGGGCCCCATGGGACACATCCATTAAAAAATGTTAATTACAACCCTAAACAGAAAACGAAATCTTCTTTGTCAATTAAAACTCTAAGTGATAACCATGAAAATCATTTTATGACTCTTGATTGATTACTATCATTAACTGAAAGAATTTTAAGATAATTATATTACAATATTATTAAAAGGCATCATAAATGCATGGTAATTGAATAATACTTTCCTTAGCACATTCACATATTCAATTTGTGAGAAAAAAATGTAATGGTCTCCTATTAGCCTCCCTGCTTTTAGTCTTCTCCACTCCAATTCATTCTCCGAAATCTTAGGCTTAGGTATTTTTTCTGACATAAAAATCTGATGTTACTACCTTGCTCTAAAACTCTTCATTGCTTTCTTACTGATTTCAGAATAAATTGAAACTTTTGAGTATGTCATACAAATTGTGGTCTGCTACTAATTTTTCAGACTCATCTCTCACCAGGCCACTCATCTATAGGATACCTCACCTCAAATCCATAGCTTCTCTCCAATGCGTGTGCCCCCTGTCCACCCCTTGCCCTCTGTCCTCTCCCAGTACTAAATTCAAGCCTCCTTGCTGTTTGGATATCTTTCCTGACCCATCCCATGGACATTACTAGGTTCTTGTCTTATGCCCCCAAACATCCTCTATAACAGCTTATCACATTCAGGCCTTGTTGTTTATTTCTGATCCCTGGTGTCTGGCAACAACATCTAAGTTATTTTATGTAATCAAGAAAAGTGTTGGTTGACTGAAAACACTCCTGTATCACTGAATGAATGAGTGCCTGTATCATCTCCTAATAACAGAAGCTAATAAAGTAACTAGTACTTAAGTTGTATACTCAGCAATCCCACTCTTTTCCCTCCACTGTCATTCACTATGAGTCTAAGGATCTCCTTTTAATTTCATTGTCAAATACTGATTCTGAAATATATAAAGTTTAATATCACAAAAGCATTATGCTATACTTTCTACAACAATAAGCATTTTGCCATTGCTACTTTCCCAAACTATAGTAATTGATATTCATTGTTATTCCTAAAATATGGTCAATCTATCCTGGTTTTACAAAATGCTTTTTAAAAAATATCATTTTAGTAGCAATCTGCTTAGAGTTTTTTTTACTTAACTGATTTATTGGATTTACTCAGAACAAAAACTAGAAACCATATGATAAAGATGAATGAATATGCTTATGACATCTTTTCTCTTATTATCTCATATGTCTACTATGTAGATACACTCAATATACAGTAAAAACTCATGTTTTTGCACAAAATATTTGGAAGGAAAGTTACTTTTATGTGTACAGATAAATTATGGCTGAAACTGCTGCTCTTCACTGACAGCTGTTTTCCCTTCTTCTCAGGCAAGTAGCTAAACCACATTTTCTTTTTAAAAATATGTTTCTATTGATTTCAGAGAAAGAGAGAGATAGACACATCAATGATGAGAATCATTGATTGGCTGCCTCTTGTATGCCCTCTTCTAGGGGTTGGGCATGTGCCCTGACCAGGAATAAAACTGTGACCTCCTGGTTGATAGGTTGATGCTCAACCACTGAGCCACACCGGCCAGGCTAAACTACATTTTCAAGACCTTTTACTTATGTGTGGTCATGTGACTGGGGACTGGCTTCTGGCCAATGTGAGCAGAAGTCAGTTATATTCCACTTTTAGGCTTGGCCCATGATATCTTTCCATAAACAATCCTATCTCCTTTCCCCAACACTAGAAACCTAGATGACAGTAGGGCCTGCAAGTCTGGAGTCTCTGAATGGAACCACCATCTACATTATACTATAAAGTTTTAAATAAATAATATATTTTTATTTTGTTAACCCCCTGAGATGTGGGTGTCTATCTTTGACAGGTCTTAAAGTTACTTATCTAATCTAATAAAAGAGAAACATGCAAATTGACCACACCTCCACTACACCCACAAGCCATACCCACCAGCGAATCAGGAGTGAATATGCAAATTAACCCAACTAC
>NW_006299705.1:16242956-16244237 GCF_000327345.1 Myotis davidii
GAGCTTTACTCAGCTACAAGCCAGGCTGACAGCTGCCAGTACAGCGGAGGTGGTGGGAGCCTCTCTTGCCTCCTCAGGAGCGCTAAGGATGTCTAACTGCAGTTTAGGCCTGCTCCCCGCTGGCAAGTGGGCATCCCGCAAGGGCTCCTGGGCTGCCAGAGGGATGTCTGACTGCCAGCTTAGGCCCAATCCCCCAGGGAGTGGGCCTAAGCCAGCAGGTGAACATTCCCCGAGGGGTCCCACACTACGAGAGGGCACAGGCCAGGCTGAGGGACCCCCCGAATGCACAAATTTTTGTGTACCAGGCCCCTAGTTTTAAATAATACAAAAATTAATTCCAAGAATGTGAGCTGCTATTAAAAAAAAATCCCTAAGATATATGACATTGACTCAGCAGTCAGATAGTGGATAGCAAGGTAACCCTGGGAGCCTCAAGAGTCTTGTTAGGCCATAGTAAATATTTGGTAATATTGTTCCTGTGAGAACTTGGAAGGCAGACCACCTGCTGTTGAACCTAGGTTTCAGGGAACATGGAAGAAAGGTGTGTAATTTTCAAATTGGTTGGCTTTCATAAGTAATCATAAGAAAGCAATGCATTCAGGTGAAAATAGGCTCATTTACATGTAAAGAATTGGAAAAACTGTCTTCAGGCCCCAAATAATAGAAAATAAGATTGAAAAAGCTTTTAAACAACAAAATATCATTAAAACAGCCTAGTGGCCAAGGTCAGATTGGCCTTCCCACCCAAGCATGATGGTCGTAAGGTAGTTGCCATATGTTAAAAAGGAGCAAAGGAATGAATCATGTTTGAGAAGTATGTCTAAGAAAGAACATTGGGTGTGGCTACTGGCACATGGAAGCCTACTAAATTTTTTGAGAAAAGGAGCTTAGCTGGTTGAGATATTTGATCTTGTGCCAGCAGGAAGCATAATGTGAAAGCTATATATGCCCAAGGGGGAAGGCTCTTTCACACACATTTCAGATATGGCTACAGAGGATAATAATAGATAAGGAACAATTTCTCAGATGGTAGAGCCAGTTGCCTCAGAAAACAATGGGTAAGAGGATTCTCTCCAAATAGTAGAGTTCTAAGGAATTTCCTCATCCTCCAGGTAAGTGGCCTTTCTTGGGATTTCAAAATTACTACAGACAAGTAACTGTTATGAGTGTCCCATGCCTTCTTGTGGTCATTATATATTCGACTAGGAGATTCGCGCAGTAGACCTTCCTTCCCCTGGCTTAGCCCATGATATCTTGAAACTAACATGAGGCTTGCTTGCT
>NW_006299705.1:16245055-16246655 GCF_000327345.1 Myotis davidii
GGGATTGGGCCTGCCCTCTGCCACCCGGGAGCAGGCCTAAGCCAGCAGGTCGTTATCTCCTGAGGGGTCCCAGACTTCGAGAGGGCACAGGCCGGGCTGAGGGACCCCCCCTCCCCCCCAACCCCAAGTGCACAAATTTTTCTGCACCAGGCCTCTAGTAAGTTTTATAAGCAAGTGAAAATGATAAGCAAAGTGAAATATTAACACCTACCATGTAACTAAAATACTTGAGGAACAATGAAAAAACCTTTGCCCCTTAGGCTAAAAACAGTTAATAAATGTTTAATGTGACAAGTGACTTCAAAACTTGCAATTATCCTTCTAAAGCATGTTGTCTCCGCTAGAAGAAAAGACAGTATTAGGGATAATAGTAGGTGTTTTTTGCTTTCACTCCCCCTTCAACTCTCGAGTGGGGTGTGGGAAAAGGCTAGGTCTGCATGGTAAGTTTAAGAACAACTGTAGGACCAAACTAAGCATTACATTTTAATGACCCACTCTTCCTTGCCTTCTGCCTTCCTGCCAAGCTTCCTACTTTTCCATTTCCATTAACATTTTGCTACTTTTTAAAAGAAAACAAGGCTCTTTCTTAATACAAGATTTGTATTATAAATTCTCTAGCTGAATATTTTTTCTTTTCTAAAATACATTCATGTTCTCAACAATATTTACTAGATGTTTATTGTGTGCTAGGCACTAGGTATTCAGCAGAGCATAAAACCAAGTCCCTATTCCCAAGGAACTTTCCTTCTGGTGAAGGGGAACAGGCAAGGATCCAATGAAGAGGTAGATAATATGCCACGTGGTGATAGGTGCACAAAGGAACATAGAACCACAGGTAAAGGTCAGAGGTACCTGCTATTTTAGATAGGGTGTGGAGGGAAAGCCTCACTTACAGACACATAAAAGGGCCTGAAGCAAATTTCAGGCAGAAGAATCAGAAGTGCAGAGGCCCTGAAGGTTTCCAGTGTGGATGGAGAGAGTGACCAGAAAGTAAGTGGAAGAAGTCAGAGCTTTGTGGGATAATAGATCATGTGGGAATCTACAGATCCCTGGTTAGGACTTGGAATTCTTCTTCAAGTCAAAATAGAATAATAAATGATTAAATAGATAAAAATATTTTAAGACTGCATTATCTAATGTCAAATGATCTGTCTTTGATTAGAGAATATACCCACACCTGAAAAAGGGCCAATTATAAAAGGGTAAGTCTATTGTGTTCTTAAATTATTAAAAGTAATTTCTAAATTTAAGAATAGCTAGTCTAAAATTATTTGACAAAGCCAACCTAAAGGTTAATAATGCATATAAAATGAATGTGAATTTTTACAGTTCTCATATTTACATCTACACTGCATCCTTTAAAATTTAGTTTTGCAAGCTACATATAATACAACTAGAGGCCCGGTGCACAAAATTCGTGCATGGAAGGGGGGGTCCCTCAGCCCAGCCTATACCCTCTTCAATCCAGGAATCCTCGGGGGTTTAGTTTAGACCGGCAGTCAGACATCCCTCTCACAATCGGGAAACCACTGGCTCCTAACCACTCGCCTGCCTGCCTGCCTGATCACCCCTAACCAACTCTGCCTGCTGGCCTGATCGC
>NW_006299705.1:16247060-16263601 GCF_000327345.1 Myotis davidii
GTTTCAAAAAGCTAAAAGAACCCCAAGTGCCGAAAAGCAAGAAAACAGGAACTGAGAACTACAAACCACAATCAAATGAATTCTAACAATACCATAACCATGCAGAAACCTTATTTTCTTTCATCTAGCCTTTTATTTTGATTTTTTCCCCTTTAACTCAAATTAGCCTCACCTAGAGCCCTGATTTACCCACCTCACTCTCCCTTGCTTAATCATTAAGCCTCCGGGACAATGAGGTCTGGTCAGCATCCAGAATCTTGGTCTTAGAAACAAGGTCCTGGGTCTACTGACAACTAAGACACAGTTTTCAATCAAACTCAACATAATATGCTGGCCTTGGTTGTGTTTTAGCTCTGGACCTAGGAAAGCAGAACAAACACACAAAACAAATCCTTGCAAAATTGGACACAGCAACTCCATGGCAGATGTCAGGACCAGATGCAATGATCAATTACCCCTATCCTAGCACCAACCAATCAGTAGAGACCATGACCTTAAATCTACTAGTCACCATGACCAATTGATTTTTTCCCTATATAATCCATCCCCTGGAAGCCATTAGGAAGCCAGATATTTGAGCATGAACTACCTGTGACTCCAGGCATGGTGCCATCTCCTTAATAAATCTTTACTTTCTTGGCTGCAAACTCCTGTTCATGTCTTATTAAACTTTCACGTGCACAGGCAAATGGACCCCTTCAGTCCTTCATTCCAGTAACAATACCAAGAATGAACTTGGAAGGACCCTGAGCTCCAGATAAAAGTTCAGCCAGGGTGACACCTTGATTTTGGTCTTATGAGGCTCTGAGCAGAGAACTCAGTTATGCTGTGTCCATATTCTGGACCTACAGAACCTGTGAACTAATAAATAGATATTGTTTTAAGCTATTTAACTCATGGAAAGCAGTAGAAAATTAATGTGTCTAACCTTAAAAACACATCTATAGTATAGTTGGAGAAATTTTAAAAAGCTTGAAGGAAACTTGTTGAAACGAATAAAATACTTTATTTTTTATTTTTTTAAAATGTTTTTATTGATTCAGAGAATAGAAGGGAGAGGGAGAGAGAGATAGAAACAGTGATAGGCTGCTCCTGCATGTCCCCTACTGGGGATCAAGTCTGACTGGGAATTGAACCGGAGACCTCCTGGTGCATTGAACGATGCTCAACCAACTGAGCCACACCAGCCGGGCTAAAAGACTTTCTTATAAAGGGTATGTGATATGCTAATTAGCTTGATTGGAGCAATTATTTGACTGTGTATACATACATTGAAAGATCACATTGCACACCTTAAATATACATATATTTTTGTCAATTATATTTCAGTGAAGCTGGAAAAAATAATATTTTATGAAAAACAAACAAATTATAGTGATCTTAAAAGACTATCCCAATAAACTAATCTGATCAAACAATAAAAAATATGGGGGGGAAAGTGCATGAGAAGTAAATTTAACCATGTACCTTCTTTTGAGACTGAATAAAAGCTCATCTTCCCTTAATAACTAACAGGCCAGTAAAACAGACCATTTAATATCAATATGTGACATAAACATCAGTCAACAGTGCTGATAACTGAATATGAGTACTGTATTAAATGCAACAATGATTTGCAGCCCCATTCATTAATGGTTTCAATTTTTGTATTGTTTGAAATAAGATTTTTTTCTCTCTCTTCGCTTTCGATTTTCACACCTTCAATGTCTATTTGGAAGTTTAGTACAGAGATCAAAGACCTTTCCCAAAGGACTGGTAACAACACTGTCATCATCAAAATATCTCAGATTTATAAATTCTCCCAGTTCTGAAGCTTTTCATTTAAAAAACAAATTCCAAACCCAAGTCCTACTCTCTTATTTTTTATCAATTTGTGATTGTGACAATTACTTTATAAATTCTGTTTACTTGACTCTCAAAACATGTGTAGAGTAGGTCTCACTTTAACTATCTCTGGAGCCAGAATGAATTTTTAACGTATGAAAAATTTAAAAATGCTATAGAAATGCAGGATGTGACATAATGTTATTTTGTGTGGTGTTTTTTTCTTGAAGAGCTGGAAACTGGTTTCCTAACACTTACTCTTTTCTGTGACCCTTTTCTTACCCCTGGTGTCTGAGGCATTCTTATGGCCTATGTTGAAGATAAACTCTGAAAAAGCAACATTTAGCCCTAACCGGTTTGGGTCAGTGAAATAGAGCGTTGGCCTGCGGGCTGAAAGGTCCCAGGTTCGATTCTGGTCAAGGGCATGTATCTTTGTTGCAGGCACATCCCCAGTAGGAGGTGTGCAGGAGGCAGCTGATCAATGTTTCTCTCTCGTTGATGTTTCTAACTCTCCCTCTCCCTTCCTCTCTGTAAAAAAAATCAATAAAATATATTTTTTAAGAGACACCACATTTATAAAGTTTTAAAAGGGAGTACAAATTGAAAGTAGAATCTGTCTTAGATTGGCACAAGGGATAATATTTCAGGGGCAAAATAGCACAATGGAGGTCTTTGAATGATGAAGTACCTTAGGCTATGCCTTAGGGACTCTGCACAACCTGAACACACAACTTACTGCCTACGCATGGAAAACAGTAGCTGCACCTCATGACCTGTGTTTCAGAGGCAGTGCAATTTTTTGATAAGTCAAATGCACGATTCCATGAAAGTCCAAAAGCTTTCACTGTTACACGTAAAATCACTTGGCCAGCTTCCTAATGTTGAGTGCAGTTTTACACAGAAGAGTTTTATGGGCTTCCTCTGTTTGCTTCAGCCTTTCACATTTAATTACATTCTCATTATGAAACTAAGTAAAGATTAGAAAGTTCAAATAACTGATTTTCTCTTTGTCTTTGTCAGAGACATTTATCCTGTTTGCTAAAGATACTTCTCACATTGCAACAAGGCAGAATTGTAATCAAATATCAGCAGTTGTGTCCTCTTAGCCTAGGATATGTGTTTATTTTTATATTTTGATTTACTTGTTTTCTTTAAAGTTGTTTCACTATAAATTGATTAAAGCAGTTTCTTCTAATCTACTTTCCAAGGATACTAAAAGCTCTGGAGGTTTATATTCATATTTTTTCTTGAGCTAGAGTTACCTTTTAAGAATATCTTTATCCCAACAGATATTGAGGTCCCCCCTCCCCTTTTGGGGGTCTGGGCTGATTTACAAGTCTTCACAGAATAAAAGTGTATCCTTGTTGAGTCATTTCAACCTTCACTAACATCCTCATTTCCATTTAGAAATGTGACAATTGATTTCTATTGTATTCAAATAAATGATTGCTACCTCAAGAATTAATATTTTCCAAATGCTAATCTTTTAGTGAAATGAAAGTGCTCTTTAGCAATTCTATTCATTGGGTGTGGTAAAAATGATTTTTTAAAGCAACTTGGCATCTAATAGTTCCACATGTTAATTCATTTGGTTCTCTACCTTCTAGCCTTATTAAGGGAAACTACTTAAGATTTGATTAATTCCAATGGTTCAAAGAGTGTTTTTTTTTAACAGTATTTTCCAGTAGAATTGAAACAAGCGGACAATATAGAAGGAAAGACAGTGAATGTCCTTTTGTCTCTCTGCTTAACTTACCAGTAGACACTGTAGTAATTTTCTACTAGTGTACACTTTAGGTAGCTTAAAACTACACACATTTCTTATCTCAAGGTTTCTGCAGGCCAGGCTTGGCTTAACTGGGAGCTCTGCTTACAGTCTCACAAGGCTGCCTTCAAAGTGTCAGCTGGGCTGAGTTCTCACTGGTCCTTGGGATCTTTTCCCAAGGTCACTCAGTTGTTGGCAGAACTCAGATCCTTGCAGCTATAGGACGAAAGCCCTTAGCTCCTAGAGGCCATCCCTCTCCATTTTCAGTCCACACATGGCTGTTTGCTTCCTTAAGGCCAGCAAGAGAAGCTCTCTCTCTCAAAGAGGGCGCCAGTTCCTTTCAAGACTCATCTGACTAGGTCAGGCCCACCAAGGGTCATTTCCCTTTTACTTCAAAGTCAGCGATTAGAGGCACTAAGAGCATTTGCAAAACATTTCCATGGTTTTGACATCTAACATAAAATAGCATAATTATGGGGGTGATATCCATTGTATTCTCAGATCCCACCCAAACTAAAGGGGAAGGGGTTAATAAATAAGGACACAGATCATCAGGGGTCAATGTCGAATTCTGCATATGCCACAGGTCCTAAACCCAATTTTATTGAACCAGTTTGCTACATTCTATTTTCTAGACCTCTCCACAAGCTCTTCAGCTACAGCCCCAAAGCTTAGATAAATCCCAGAATTACCAACTCTGAGGCCCTCCTTGGGATAGCCAAGTCTCTCCCTAGGGATTTGCCATATTACTTTCCCGACCTTTTCTCCTTACACTTATGCTGGACTTCTTAAAAATAGCGTGTGTACTGCTTTGTCTTTGCAAGGCTATCAAAATTAGAAATCTATAAAGTGACATGTATCATAAGCACTGGTAAATCTAAACTGTTCTTGTTGCCTGGCTGGTGTTGCTCAGTGGTTGAGCTCAACCCGTGCATGAATCAGGAAGTCACAGTTCAATTCCTGGTCAGGGCAAATGCCTGGATTTCAGGCTCGATCCCCAGTAGGGGGCATGCAGGAGGCAGCCGATTGACCATTCTCTCTTATTACTGATGTCTCTATCTATCTCTTCTTCTCCCTTTCTCTCTCTGAAATCAATAAAAACATATTAAAAAAAATAAAATGTTTTGTCTTTGCTAATGAAATGTTAAGGACAGTTCCTTATTTTCATGTAAAAAGTTAAAATGTAATCTTGCTCAGTTTTTTCCATTACTGATATGCTACATGAATGTGTTTCAAGAGCAATAATTAACCATTTAAGATGTTTTGTCCTTTCACTGTATTGATTTCCTGGTGCATGTGATAGAGTAAAAAGGAAAACCTTTGACTTCCTCTATTCTCAAATCTGGCTGTGGTATAATCAGTAGCATTTCTCAATTAGCAAGGTTTCGTTAAACCGTGAGAAAAATGAAGCTTGGCCGGGGATAGCCTTCTCAGTCTTTTCCCAGCCCCCACAGTTCTATAATCCTTACTCCAACCTGAAAATATTGTTCTCAGAAACACTTTCCTTTAACATTTGACACATCAGACTCACAGGGTAGACTGAGATTCCCTTACTCTACTCGATGCTTTCTAACATTGTTATTAGTAGAAACACAATAGACTAGTTCACATGGATCACTTTTTTTGAGGATTTAAATTTGTTCTGAGTATTTGAAGAGAAGCAACTGTCCTCTGTAGTGGACTGACATGGGTTTTCCCCAAGATATGGCCAAGTTCTAAACCCCGGTACCTGTGAATGTGACGTTATTTGGAAATGGGGTTTTTATAGGTGCAGTCTCGGGTGCTACTGGTCATTCTCCTTGAGGTGAGATCATCCTGGTTTTAGGGCGAGCCTAACTACACTGACTAATGTCCTTCAGAGAGACAGACGAGAAAGACTGGCGACATGAAGACACAGAGAGGAGTGCCACCACGTGAAGATGGAAGCAGAGATCAGAGCAGGGGTCCTCAAACTTTTTAAACAGGAGGCCAGTTCACTGTCCCTCAGACCGTTGGAGGGCCGGACTATAGTTTAAAAAAAAACTATGAACAAATTCCTATGCACACTGCACATATCTTATTTTGAAATAAAAAAACAAAGCGGGAACAAATACAATATTTGTTTTTGCATGTGGCCCACGGGCCATAGTTTGAGGACCCCTGGATCAGAGTGATGCTGCCACCATCCAAGGAATGCCTGGAGCAACCAGCAGCAAAAGGCAAGGAAGAATTCTCCTCGAGAGCCTTTAATGGGAGTGTTTCCCTACCACATCTTGATTTCTTGATTCCTGAACCTCAGAACTGTGAAATAATAAACTTCTGTTGTTTTAAGCTTTATACTAATTTGTTAAAGCAGCCCTAGGAAATTAAAATATCCTCTATAATACAAATTTTAAGTTCAATTATAGGGAATTACTATCACCAAATATATCTACAAAGATTGTTCTTATTTTTCTAGCAATACAAATAATCATGTCAAGACATTACACTCAACATATGATAGATAATAATATAGTCATGAAAGGCCCAATCAAATCCTATATAATAAAGAGGTAATATGCAAATTGACCCTCATGCCCTTGCACAAGATGGCCACCCCCATGTGGTCAAAGATGGCCACCACAGGATGACCAGCAGGGGAGGACAGTTGTGGGTGATCAGGGCAGCAGGGGAGGGCTGCCAGGCCTGCAGGAGAGGGCAGTTGGAGGCGATCGGGCAGGCAGGAGAGCAGTTAGGTGTCAATCAGGCTGGCAGGGGAATGGTTAGGAGGTGATCAGGCTGGAAGGCAGGCGAGCAGTTGAGAGCCAGCAGTCCCGGATTGTGAGAGGAATGTCCGACAGCCGGTTTAGGCCCGATCCCACAGGCATCGGGCCTAAATCGGCAGTTGAACATCCCCCAAGGGCTGAGCTGAGGGACACCTCCCCCTCCCAGTGCACGAATTTTATGTACCGGGCCTCTAGTTAAAATATAAATGGCATTTTTCTAATAATAACTAGACATGACAATTGTCATAGGGCTGCCAGATAAAATATGGAACTTGTTTAAAAAGGTAATGCACTATTTATCTGAAATGCAAATTTAATTAGGCATCCTGTATTTTTATTTGCTACATCTGGAGCCCTACAATTTCAGCAGAAAAATTTCAGATCTCAAAGTCACACAGCTAATATAATACTGAGCTTGGCTTTGAAACTATGTGTGTCAGAGTCCCCAAACCATGTGCTTTCTACTCCCCTAGGCTTCTTAAAGCTGAAATGATAAAACAGGAAAAGGCAGAACCATCCCAAGAAGCCATCTGGTTATTGTTCTGCAAAACAGGTTATAAAAATGGAAGAACAATGACCAGTTTTGACTGCTAAGCCAAATTCAATGTCTATTATCTTTGAAGGAAGATTCTGGCTATGCAAAGTTCAAGCAATGATCATGAGGATGGAAATGAGTATTTTTCTTTCACTATTCTGTGCAGGGGTAATACAGAACACAGGGGTCATAGGATTTTGGTTTTGCTGGGCAGTAGGTGAAGGCATCAATGTAATGAACGATAAAAATGTATAATTTCTGCTAATTATAATAGTAATACAATATTTCTTCTTATATTCACCTTTTTCCAAAATCCACTTGGCTTCCAGGTACCATCAGCCTTAAAAATCTCAATAGCTTCTTAATCTTCACCAGGGGATATACATTTTTATTGATTTTAGAGAGAGAGAGAATGAGAGAGAAACATCTAAGTGAGAGAGAAACACTGATCAGTAGACTAGGGATTAAACTTGCAACCTAGGTATGTGCCCTGAGCAGGAATCGAACCTGAAACATTTTTGGTGTACAGGACGATGCTCCAACCAACGGAGCCACTTGGCCAGGGCTCTATAGTTGTTGTTTTTAACCTCCTCATAAATGAATATCAGGTGCTACTGGTCATTCTCCCGAACCACCTTTTCCACATCCATAATTCTGGTTCAGACCCTCAAAACTATTGCTCCTACATCCCTGTGGTGCTTCCTGACTGATTTTATCGCTTCAAACTATTAATCTGCATCTAGTTATCCTGTATGTATATACTCACAGGTCTGAAGTGTTCCAGCTACATAAGCATATGCTTAACACATTTGTTTTTCACAGGTGTGTCTAAAATGAATTTTAATCAATCTCAAACTTAATTCAGGTTGTTTCCTGTGTTTAATTTCTCTTCTCATATCAACCCAATAAAAAATTTCATGAATTCCAGGCAAGTAAGTAACTTAGTGACGTTGGATCAGAGTTTGCATTTTAAACACTTTGGGATATTCTTCATTTCCACACAGTAATATTTTTCTTAAGAACATGGCTCTCTCTTTCTACCTTAACACAATTCCTATTTTTATCTCTAGAGAATAATTTGCTCCTTTAAGAAAGGGAGAGGTGCATGCACAGTGCCATCCAGACTTAAAACTGTGGAACAAGATTGAGCAAACGGTAGCTGCTACTCAGCTCAGACAACTGGCATCATATCTTGCCAGAGTTGCCTGATGTCTTCTCACAATTACAATGGCTTTATGCATCATGACAGAATCCTACAAATGTAATGTGCCTTTCTCAGTACATCACATCAGCAGGTCCATGGTATCTGTCTGCCTCATTCTGCTGATTTTGTCTTTAACTACTTGCTAAAGGTGGTGTCTTCCAAGTTTCTCCACTGTAAGTTATTATTTTCCTCTTTGTAGTTCACACATATTTAGTGGAAAAGTACTTTGAAATGATGCAAATACCTGTATTCATCGTAATTTTGCACCTACAAATTTAGCATCAATTGGTGATTTTTGCTACAACTGTTACTGCATTGTTTGTTAAAAGGCAGTTTTCTATTTCTATTTACCCTTCTACATTTACTCATTGCAATTCTAACCAAACAAAAGCTGTGCCTTCTCACCCATTTATTTATTCAATTATTGATTTACTAGTAAGAAGACATAGATATTTCTATTATTCTATGATTTATAATCTATTGCTGCCATTATTTATTTTGTTGCCAAAATTGTTCCAGCTCTAGTCATTAGGAGCTCCTTTAATTTGGCTCCTATATCATTTTGACATTCTGCCATCAATTTTTGAGTACTTCCCTACTCTCTGGCTTTGCAAAATGTTCCAGGCTCATCTTGTACTTTTGCTGCCCTACATCTGCAACCAACCATTTCTCCAGGAGCCCTGTTTACTTTTATTGGGAAAACTGTATTTAGAAACCAAGATCTGGGCCAAAGATGTGTTGATTACACCTTTATAACTGCTCTGAGGGCCTCCCAGGAGACAGATCTAGGAAAATACAATATACTACACACACACACACACACGCACAAGTGAACACACACACACACACACACACACACACCCCTCTGTCCATTTTAATTGTTACCTATACCTCTATTAAAAACCACAAAGTTCATCCCAGCTTTCCCCTATTGTATATTGTTTTTAAATATATTTTTATTGATTTTTCAAGAGGAAGAGGGAAGGAGAGAGATAGAAACATCAATGATGAGAGAAAATCAGTGACTGGCTGCCTCCTGCATGTCCCACACAGGGGATTGAGCTCACAACCTGGGAATGTGTCCTGACCAGGAACTGAACCATGACCACCCTAATTCAAAGATCAACACTCAATCACTGAGCCATGCTGGCAGGGACCCCTGTTGTATATTGTAACTTCTTTCTCCAACAGTGAGAAACCTGACACTCATCTACAATACATTTATAACACATTTGCTCATTTTCAGCATACACAATAAGTAGCTTTAGAATTGATACTCATGCTCTAGAGTACATTATTTGTGCATAGTTCTTTTTCTCTTGAGTTTTACAGTGTATAATTAAAATACTGTTTTACATAATAACTTATATCAATCATCTTATTCCCCATCCTCTTGAGGTGTAGTTATAGTTATATTCCATTTTGGGTTCCTCCCACATCATAGCTTGATTTCATTTATTCATTCATTCAGTCAGTCAGTCATTCAGTCAGTCAGTGCTGAACAATCAACTGGATTAAAGAGAACTATGTAAGAATATTTTCTCAGAGAAATGTACCTTCCTCATTTTACCCCATTCCCATTTCCATTCTTGACACCAGTTCTTACCTATATTATATATGCTACCAGTCTCATTAGTTTTTGGAGTTTACTTCTGATAAATCTTTTTGAACGAGTGAGCAGATAATACATAATTTCTTACACTCATTTCTTACCTGAAATATTACAAATTGTCAATACTCTTTTGCACTTTACCTTTGCAATTAATTATATATCCTGTAACTATTTCCATATCAATTCTTGGAGGTTTTCCTTATTCTTTGTTTTACAGCTACATAGTATTTCATCATGTGGATGCACCATGGTTTATTTGGTCACCTCTCCTACTAATGGGTATTTTATAATTGCAAACAATCCTATATAATAAAATGCTAAGTGTCCAGTTGTCCGGTCGTCTGTTCAACCAATCAACTGCTCACTATGACGTGCACTGACCACCAGGGGGCAGATGCTCCGACTGATAGGTTAGCTTGCTGCTGGGGTCTGGCTGATCAGAACTGAGCAAGATGGGCCTGACATGCCCTGGAGCCCTCCTGCAATCCCTCCCTGGTTGGCCAACCTCCTGTGCCCCTCCCCTGCCCCAGTCATGCACCAGTGTGGTCCCTCGGCCTGGCCTGCACCCTCTCACAATCTGGGACCCCTTGGGGGATGTTGGAGAGCCAGTTTTGGCCAGATCCTGCAGGCCAGGCCAAGGAACCTCACTGGTGCACAAATTCATGCACTGGGCCTCTAGTGCTGTAATAAATAATGTGTGCATATGTATTTACTAGTGTTGGGAAGACACATCAAGGATGAAAAATTTGATCTCCTGATGTCTGGTTCAATTCTGTTTTAGATGAAATGATGCTATATAATGGAATGAAGAATACTCTAAATACTAAAAAATATATATAAATATAGCAGAATAAAACCATGTTAATAGCATTATTTTCTTTCTCTATATAATTATAGCTTATTTTGAGACAAGAAGTTAAAAAGTCAATAAATATTTGTCCTCAGTTATTAAGTCAAATGGTTAATTTTCAAAATTTCCCCCATGTGTTTAAATTTTAACAATTCTAATCATACCTTCATTCATTAAGAATGTCTGATATTTACTAGTTTTTCCTTAAAAACTAAATCCATTATTTGTATAGTTTCTAGTGTAAAAACATTATTATATTATTTTTTCTATTTTATTCTTACAGAGGCAGGAGCTAAAAGTACAAACTATTGTCCTTATTTGGTTCCTTCCACTCCCTAGGTCTGGATCTCAATAGGGATGGATGAGAAAAAGAAAATCATGTAACGCCGGAGTGCTCTCCAGGTGCTCTGACAATGAGTTGGAGGCTTAGGGACTCTCCTCCATTCCAGTGCGAGGAGTTAGACCAGATTCAGTTTCCTCTGGGATTCTGGGCCCTTGGGGCCCTCAGCTCTCCACATTCTAAATAGCTGATATTTGGAAATGTGCAAAGGGTGCAATACTGTCTGTATAGGGTCTATCTCTGGTCCTGCCTCTAATTTTGGGTTCAAGAAGCCCAGGCTAGTTCATCAGATTGCCTTGGGATTTGGAATCCAGGAACTAAGGATTCCAAATGCCTTGTCTTTTCCTTCATTATAGCCTGCAAAGACCTGTTTAAGCCACCATGAGACTACTGTCAGATCCAACTAAGTCTCAGAAAATTGCTTGCTGGGAATCACCAAAGTTTTGGTGAGATGCTAGTTCTGGTTTCTGCAAGTTTAGCTGATTCAACTGAGCAAATCAATGCAGCAAAATGAATGTCAGGCCTGTCAACAGTGACTTCTGTATGGCTTCAAATATTTGTCTCACTTATTTCACCAACTGTGTCACTAATTACATATAACTCAGAGTCTAATTTCTCAGCAGTTTTGTAGGGATTTTGCTGTCTGGATTGGGTCCAGTTCAGAGTTGCAAACTTGCATCATAACCTCTTCCTGTGGTCACAGGAGTCAGATAACATTTCAAACCATATCACTGGACCCAACCTTCTAAAAATTATAATATTATAGTTAATTTATTTGAACTTAAGCAACCATTAAAAAGAATTTTGTCAAAAACACACAGAATAAACTTCCAAGTGATGTTCTTCTTATGACCTTACCTCCTCGATCTCGGGCAGCTAAACTTTGACCCTTTCTTAATGTAATATCCAATTGGTACATTCCGGGATCGGCCAGAGGGACATCTGCATTACTGGTTCCAGAAGTATTTATTTTCTGGAAAACAAGAAGTATACAAAATATTAAAATAATTATCTTTCTTCTCTTTCCTCCAAAGGGGGGCCATATAGAGTTTAACTCAAACTATAAGAATTAGCCAATATAATTTGTGAATTCACACAGCATCATAATCACCCAGTTCTCTGAAGGTTTTAAAATTCATGAAATTCTTCAGACTCAATAAAAAATGGCAGTTATAGGAATCCCTGTATTAATTCAAATTAAAAATAACAAATGCAATATGAAAAACATTTTCCAGGGAAAGCCCCACATAATTCAACTAAGAAGAACTAACATAGGAATAGTTTCTGAAGTAAAAATACAATCAATGATGAATAGAGAATAAAGGTATGCAAGAGCAGTTAATTTCCACATAACTGAGCTGAAAATTAAAATGATTCATTCAGGTGACTTTGTTGACTCCTTTATCTATGCAAAAGGGCTCAATCTGGTAAATTACATACTTTTATTTTGGCCCCAACATGAAATATGATATAATTATATACAAATAAATTCACGTAGCATTTGATAGTATTTGCAAGCAAATAATATAAATATAGAGACAATATCTAGTGCTGTTTTCTATGGAATAAAAGTGCACAAGCTATTGCTAGAACTAAAAATCTTTTCAAGGCTACTTCTATAGAATATCAACAAAATACTCTGTTTATTTAATAGTCATTGAGTTACAAATACACTTGAAGAGGCATAACTATCTTTAATAATAAAAGACTAATATGCTAAGTGTTCGGTTATCCGCTCAGCCGTTCAACCAACCTAAGTGTTCTCAACTGCTTGCTATGACATGCACTAACCGCCAGGTGGCAGATGCTCTGACTGGTAGGTTAGTTTGCTGAGGGGACTGGGCCAATTGGGACTGAGTGAGACAGATTGGACACGCGCGGGAGCCCTCTTGTGGTCCCTCTCTGGCTGGCCAACCTCCTCCATCCCTCCCTGGACCCAATCGTGCACTGGTGGGGTCCCTTGGCCTGGCCTGTGCCCTCTTGCAATCTGGGACCCCTTGGGAGATGTTGGAGAGCCAGTTTCGGCCCAATCCTGCAGGCCAGGCTGAAGGACCCCACTGGTGCACAAATTCATGCACTAGGCCTCTAGTATTAAAATAACACAAAAGAAATATATAGTAAAAATTGTACAGGTCACAGTTTATACTTTTTGTCAATCTGATATAGCAGGAAAAATTACTTTTTCACATGTTGAGATGATTTTAAATTATAAATTTATTTTCCAATTAAAAAATAAATGTTCTTTTGTTTTGGAATAGTATGCTTAGATAAGGTAAAATATTAGACACCAGACTGATTCTTTCAGTTCCAAAATTTACATGAAATACAACTATAAAGCATCATTTTGTTTGAGGTTTTAAGACTAAGATAAAGAAGCTTTCCTATAGAAACAATTATCATTTAAAATTAGAAACAGTGCAACTCTAACAACTCAAACTCATCATTTCTCCTCTGGTAACAATAAAAAAGAATTCACTCCTTCTCATGATATCTCTGTTTCTATGAATGACAGAATTTTCCCGCAGTTACTCAGGCTAGAAATTGATGAGCTAGCCTAGATTTCTTCATTTCCCTTTCCACCACATTCAAATAGTTGCCAAATTCCATCCACTCTATTTCCATATTACATCCTGCAGTTGCCTTTGTCTTTTATTTCCCTGTTACCACTAATTTGGATCACATCTTCAAGCAACAGAGGAGCAAAAGGTAAAATGATTGCCTTGCTCTTCTGGCAGACATCTAATTGTCCCACCTTCTTAGGGTTACTTAGGATAATAATATCCTTCCACACCTTTATTTGTCTTCTTATATAAACAAATATATATACATATAGGTTTATTTTTTGTGGTTGAGTTTTCAGCTTTTGTTTGTTGCTAACAAAGAGCATATTTGTCTATTATTTTATAATTTATTTAATTTTAAAATATCATGGAATTTTTCTGGTCTACACACAGATTTATCTACTTTTCTCTTACATACATCATTTTTTCACAGTGTAGGAATACCATAATTTCTTTAATTATATCCCTACTGGTGAATTTGAGTTGGTTTCACTATATGCCACTACACAGACTTGGGCTTTTATTTTTTTAGAACATAAAATCTTCCCCAAAAGATTTAAATACTTCATACTCCTATTGAAAGTTATGAGTGCCTATTTCCCACGTCCTAGCCGCATAGGATGTTACTAATTTTCAAGGTTCGTGGGAAAAAACTGTTATCTTCCTTTATATAGATTTCCTGAACTATGATAAGGTGTCTGGAAACTAGTGTAAACAGCAAGAGAGGAACAGCTAGCTGTTCACTGGGCCACACAGAAGATGCCAACCAGGGGCGTCTGAACTACTTTTCAAAGAAAAGTTTGTATGTGGGTCCAATTAATAAGCAAAATTAAAATCCAACAAACATTTGTTTAACTTCAAGTATGTTCTAAGGCTTTCACTAGGTTCTTTCATATACATTACTTCAAAATAAACAAATCTATTAATAAATGTTAGGTTAGAGAGAGCCCAGGATCAGATACATGCAGATGTGTGACGAGATAATGGACTCCCCATTTCTCACAGATCAGCATGCCAGATACAGATACTGGCTTCTCTCTGAATCAACATGACCCCCACACAGATACTAACTCCTTCCTGAATACCCCTGCTGACCCCCTGCAGCGGGAACTTCCTCAGCTGAATACCTCAGCTCATGTCCCCGCCCCTCACCCAACCGCAGTATAAAAAAAGCGCTCCCCCCCCACCCCCCGTTGGCGTTAATCCACGTGCCCTGTCTTTGGGGTCCGTGGGTCTCCCAGGGATGCGATAAACCTTTTCTCTTCTTTTCTTTTCTCTTCTTTTTTCTTTTCTTTTCTTTTCTTATATTAAATGTAGATAGATTTACTTCTTTCTAAAACCAGAATAAAATCTATAGGAAAGGAGACATTTTTTAACCCACCCTGCATCCTCCTCTAGTGTCTTGATAGGTATCTTACAGAAAAAATTGAATGCACAGATATCTGTATTTTTTTTTGTAGCTTTCATTGCTCTATTCAGTGCTACTTGAAGTCTAAAGTGAATAATTTATAGAGTACCTGGTTTTATATTTTAAAAATATATACATCTAATTTCATTATATTTATTTGGGTGATGTGTTAATAAAATTATACAGGTTTCAAGTGTACAATTCTATAATATATTATCTGTATATTATATTGTGTGCTCACCACCCAAAATCAAGTCTCCCTCCATCACCATATATTTGACTTTTTTTACCCTTATCTACCTTCCCACTTTATGGGCAAGTTAAGAAATTTCAAAGGTAATTCTAACTATACTAGATTTTTCACTTTTGAAAAATTTAGAATTTAACATCTTGTTAAACGATAACTTCACTGAATTTACATAAATTGGCTTTTTAAAGCCTGAATAATATTCCATTTGTGGCTTGGCTGGCATGGTTCAGTGGTTGAGTGTCACCCTATAAATCAGGAGGTCATGGTTTGATTCCCAGGCAGGGCACATGCCCAGATTGCAGGCTCGATCCCCAGTGTGGGGCATGCAGGAGGCGGCTGATCAATGATTCTCTCTCATCATTGATGTTTCCCTCTCTTCCTCCCCCTCCCTCTCTGAAATCAATAAAAATATTTTTTTAAAAAAATATTCCATTTGTGTGTATATTTATGTGTGCATTACATTTTATTTGACTATTCATCTGATGACAGCCGTTTACTTGTAGGTTCTTTCCATATCTTGCTTTGTGAATAATTCTGTAATGAATAGCAATGCAGCTATCTCTTCAAGGTACTGATTTAATTTCCTTTGGTTAAATGCTGCCTTGCCCCTCTGTTCTCCATGTCTTCCTACCTACTTTTCAAGGGCCATTTCATCAGCACTTTACATGCTTGTGTTTTATTTTTGTCCATTATCACATCCTATCACAAATTTATATTGGCCATGTTAGATTGTAAACTTTTAAAATCAGGGAATGGAGTTTTCAAGGATCAACTCAACAGAAATTGTGGTAGAGGCTATGAGGACAGAAATATGCCTTTAAGGACAAATGATCTCGCTGAGTAGACACATTCATGGGGATCTGTAACAAAGTTGGCTATTTCGTGGGCAGTTTGTTAACTTCTTCTGTACTGAAGTAAGGCATCCAATCTGTTTTAGCACGTTCTTTTGTGAGGAACCTAAGTATAACCTTAGAATCCTCTTCAGTACAACGCTTTATCTGTGGTAGGTAAACAGCGGCTCGCGAGCCACATGCGGCTCTTTGGCCCCTTGAGTGTGGCTCTTCCCAAACCTTAGGAGTACCCTAATTAAGTTAATAACAATGTACTTACCTATATAGTCTAAGTTTAAAAAATTTGGCTCTCAAAGAAATTTCAATTGTTGTACTGTTGATATTTGGCTCTGTTGACTAATGAGTTTGCCGACCACTGGTCTACGCTTTCTTATCTTTATTATCTGCCCTTCCCCTTCAACTCATTTCCATTTGACTTCTACTCACACTACCCCAAAGAAATGGTTCTAAATTATCCATGATCTTTATTTTGCCAAATCCCACAAACTTAAACTTATAAATATACTAGGGGCCCAGTGCACGAAATTAGTGCACTGGGTGTGTGTGGGGGGGGGCAGGGGGAGTGTCCCTCAGCCCAGCCTGCCCCCTCTTACATCC
>NW_006299705.1:16264221-16267384 GCF_000327345.1 Myotis davidii
ACCCCTCCTTTCCCTAAACTGCCATGTCCCACACTTAGATGTGTGTTATTATCTTTTAACCACTTTATTGAAGTATGATTTATATGTAAAACGCTGTGTATATAACTCGATGAGTTTGGGGATGTTTATACACCTATGGAACCATCACTACCATCAAGGCCACAGACATATCTAGAATTTCTCAGTTTATTCCTGCTCTCTTTATTATTATTATTATCATCATCATAATCATCATCATTATAATTTTTGTGTGTGTGGTAAGAACACTTAGCATGAGATCTACCGCCATAGAAAATTAAGTATATAATATAATATAGTATTGTTAGCTGTTTGGCATTATGCTGTATAGTAGATCTTAAGAATTTATTCATCCCAAATAACTGAAACATTGTACCCTTTCACCATTACCACCCATTTCCCCTTCCCCCAGCCTCTGGCAACCCCCATTCTACTCTTTGCTTCTATGAGTTTAAGAATTTTAGATTGTACATATAAGTGAGATCATTTAATGTTTGTCTTACTGTGTCTGGTTTATTTCCCTTAGCAAAATGTTTTCCAGGTCCATCCATATGATTAAAAATGATAGATTTTCCTTCTTCTTCTTCTTTTTTTTAAGGCTGAATAACATTCTGTCATCTGTTGTGGCGGATACTACGTTGTGCCCTGGCAAGGCACAACGGGCGTTCTTAAAATATTGTCAACTGAACCCAGGGCGCAGGCAGAGCCACGCCCTGGAGGTGGTCCTAGCCCAAAGGCAAGGACGTCAATCAGTCTGACCTTTCCAGCCCAGGTGCTAGGGGCTGGATCTCACTATGTCACCAGAAACTCAAGGCCCACCAGATGTGATGTAACTTCCTGTTACTTCGAGTATAAATTAAACACGTGGTTCCGGTGCTGGGCCCCCTGTCTGTCCCTCCATCAGAGGCCAGAAGCCCACCCGTCCCCGCTTCTCCTTCTATTTCTGTCTCTTTATTTCATTTCTCAATCCCAAGCGCCTCTACTCAAAGAACCGGTTTGCTCTCTTTCCATGCTGCTCACTCGCTCTCTTTCTGTGCTGCTCACGGAGAAGAGAGACCCCACCCCGATAATACATATATACCAATTTGTCTTTATCCATTCATCCACCAATGGACATTTAGGCTGTTTTCACATCTTGACTATTGTGAATAATGCTTCAATAAACATGGGAGTTCAGGTGTCTATTCAAGATCCTGGTGCAAATTCCTTTGCTTAAATACCCAGAAATGAAATTGCTGGATTATATGAAACCACAAAAGACTCTGAATAGCCAAAGCAATCTTTATAAAGAAGAACAATGCTGGAGGCATCACACTTCCTAATTTCAAACTTTACTACAAAGCTGTAGTGATCAAAACAGCTATGGTGCTGACATTAAAACAGACAGATAGACCAAAAGAACAGAGTAAAGTGTAGGGAGCGGCTCTAGGAGTTAAGTCTTGGACTGACCTGTGGCAGGGCCCCAAACAAGTCCCAGCTTGAAGGGCAGAGCCCTCTTAGCATAATTAAGCTTAACCTTATAGCCCTCCCTAGTTCCTTCCTAGGTAACTAATGGGCTGTGGGAGGTACAGCAAGTGCTGCCAAAACAAGGTGAAACTCACAAGAACATTGTAAACAGGTTGACCACTACCCTCGTTTTGATCATACTATAAAATAAAGCCTCAGCTTACAGGCTGGGTCTTTCTGTGTCCTCATCCAGGCACAGAGATCCACTGAGCCCCAGCTGTATTCTCCTGTCTGTCTTTTCTTTATTCCTTCACTGCCCCTCTTCAGGCTCACCGAACCCTTGGCTGTGCTGGCATGGCACAGTAAAGAGCCCAGAAATAAACCCACATAAAGGGTCAACTAATCTTCTATAAGGACACCATGAGTACAAACTAGGGTAAGAATAGCCTCTTAAACAAATAATGCTAATAAAACTTAATATCCACATGCAAAATAATGAAATTAGACCCTTATGCAAAAAAATAAATCAAGATGGATGACACTGACCTTGGTGATGAAATTTTGGATATGACACCAAAAGTACAGGAAACAAAAGTAGAAATATATAAGTATGCCTACATCAAATTAAAAATCTTCTGCACAGAAAATAAAATAATCAACAAAACAAAAAGATAACCTATGAAACAGGAGAAAATATTTGTAAACTATATACATGATAAGGGGTTAATATGCAAAGTATATAAGGAACTCATACAATTCAGTAGCAAAAAAAAATAAACCACTTAAAATATGGGCAAAGGACCTGAATAGACGTTTTTCCAAAGAATGCACGCAAATGGTCAACAAGTACATGAAAAGGTGCTCAGCATTACTAATCATCAGGGACATGCAAATCAAAACCAAAATGAGATATTATCTCATGCCTCATGCCTGTAAGGATGGCTATTATTTTTTAAAAAGATAAAATGCTAGTGAGGATATGGAAAAGAGGGAATCCTTGTACATCTTTAGTGGGAATGTAAAAAAAATGATAATCTCAAAATTTTAAATTCAGAGTTCTAGGTACAATTAGAGGATCAGGGAGGTTTCTATGACAACACTCAAACTTTGAGGCTGTTGAAGCCAAAAAGCAGATTTAATCTTTGAAGTTGTAGATTATAACATAAGTGAAATACACAGCCTTATTCGGTCACCTAGGGAAAGTCAGGAAAACACACACACACACACACACACACACACACACACACACACACAACTGTGGAAGAGAGGAAGTCTGAGAATTAGAAAGAAAGCATTTGGAAGGATTATTATGACCAGAGCATTCACCTCTTCTACTCCACCAAGCCATCATGTTTTTTTGTTTGTTTGTTTGTTAATCCTTACCCAGGGAAATTTTTTTCCATTGATTTTTTTTAGAGAGAGTGGAAGGGAGGGAGAGAGGGGGAAAGAGAGAGAGGGAAACAGAGAGAGAGAGAGCATAGATGTGAAAGAGACACAGTGATTGGTTGCCTCCTGCACATGCTCCAACTGGGGCCGGGAATCAAACCCATGACCCTTCAGTATGTGGGCCAACATTTTAACCACTGAGCAACACTGGCCAGGGCAAGTCACCATTTTTGCAGAAGCCCTTTCTCTACAGTTCCTGGCTTGCTTAAACCACAGCAGTTCCCATCCATGGTAATGTTACGTTTCCTCAAGC